>NW_013533994.1:3852021-3852562 GCF_000836235.2 Papilio xuthus
GGGGGGGGGTTTAAGTGATGCAGTAAAGTAGTTATATGTTAAACTAAATATAATAGCACTAAGCTAACTAAAGATAGTTGAAAAGAGCTGTTAGAGAGGACATTTTGGATTTTCGCACAACTTTTTTTTAACTTGACAATACATTGCGCATATATATTTTATTTTATTTTAATTGGAATTAAATCTCTCAATAAAAAGAATTGTGTCGCAACTGTCAAAAAGCAACGTTTGTTTCCCAGATAACTCCGTGAACTGCGGTTTCCGTGTTGATAAGCGACTTCTAATGAAATCTTAAGTTCTCAGAATAATTAACCGAAAAATCTTAAAGGAAACAAAGGAACAATAAAATTTATAAGAGGATAAGAATTGAAAGTTCTAAGATTTTCTATCGCACTTAGAAACGTTTAATAGTCAGGACAGTTTAGGTAGACTTAGTTTTTTACAGTTAGTTTAAATAAGTGGCCCTGTTGACCTTCAGAAAATAAGTTTTAATCAGTTTTAAATTAGATTATACTTTTATCAACACTTTTCAAATTACTTC
>NW_013533994.1:3852664-4033899 GCF_000836235.2 Papilio xuthus
TGTGAATGCACATAATTGGGTCTTTTATAGTCCAGGTTTAGTCTTAAGACAGCACCTATATTGAGCTTTAGAGATAATATTCTTCTGTTTATTAATAATACACTTATTGTGAAATAATTTATGTCTTAAAACATATTGATGTCTCGGTTTTTTCAATGTGAATGAGAGAGATGACAGTACTTAAATTGTGCTGTAGTTAAATAAAGGCCACAAGAAAGGCCTTCGTGCTATTAAACTTTTATAAGGGCCGCTTATTTCAAACTAGACTTATCATAACATCATTAGAACACTTTCAATTAAATCTGATTATTTAAAATTTACAAAACCACAAATTTATGGAAAATGTACACAAAAAGAATGCTTATTAACGGGTACGTCATGTGTTTAACAAATTATTTTAAAACGATATAAAGTTATTAAGATTATATTAATATTTAAAGCCGTCTCTGCATCTTTCGTTGTTAATCCTGGTGTCAAGTTACGCGGAGTCTGGGTGGTCACTTGTATAGTGCATTATTATGGGCCACCACAATCGACTCTCTGAGAGTGGACAATCTAGGGAATGCGAGCGGAAACCAATATAACAGATAGCTTGTATGATAACTTTATGCAACAGCTGCAAAGTTTTAATGTTTGAAAATTATAAGTCTGTAGCTTTTTTCAATTAACTATTAGCAGTTGCCCATGACTTCTTCCGTGTGCATTTAAAAAAAATCAAGTTTACATATAAAAAAAAAATCCTTTATTGACCAAAAAAAAAAAAACATTTTCACAAAAAATTTGTGGTCTCTGTCTCCTGAACTAGTAAATACTGTGTTTCAGGAGACAGCACCTTCTCTTATCTATTGCCTAAAGTTTATATATAATAGATACTTAACATATATGTAATTAGATATAGATTATTATTATTTAGATACAAATATAAATACTAGATATATAGTGTGCGATAGTGTGTGTTTGTGCATGTGCGCTTGTGTCTTAGGTATGTATTGTTTTGTTTGTGGTTTTTACTACTTTTCTCCGAATTATTATTTATATTGTTTATGTTATGTATTTATTCTGTCATGTTTATTGTCATGTTATTTTTAAAAGTTTCTCAGTACAATCGTAGTCAAGTGTTCATATAGCCATATAGCTTATGTAACTCGGAGCTAACCTCTATAGTCTCCCAATAATTAAAGAATTTTTCAAATTTGTTCAGTAATTTCCGAACATATTCAAGGCAAACAAATCGATCTTTACAATACAATATAACTTTACTTTTTTATAAATATGTTTTACCTAAATACAGATTAAAAATGCAGTTGTCTATTGTCTTATTTGCTTTACAAAATCAGAGTACTAAAATTACGGCAGTGTGAACCTGCCTTAGGCTTATTATAATTTAAATAAATCTTGGATTAACGTAACATCTGTAGATTTAATTAAATTCAGTAATATTTATTGAATAATATCACAAATTACTTCAGTGTCAGACGGAAATCTAGTGTCGTAAAATGATATCTTTTGTATACGACATGTTGTTAATTATTTAAATATTTACTAACCACAAGGATTGCTTTATAAACCAGAGTAAAACATTTAATCAAAATGAGCTTTAACGTTATTAAAATAAATGCCATAATTAATTGTGTCATCAAATTCCGGATGACACTACCGTTATCAACTTGGTGACACGCAGTCTACGGAATATATTATCTTTAGAACAGTAGCCTTATTATTCAATTGTTAATAATGCTTCTCTTATTTTTTATTAGCAAAACATATGCTATCCGGGGTCGCTAGAGGTCGCTCCTTCCTGGCTACAGATTACTAAAAAAAAACATTTTTGTATAATGAATAACAAAGTCGTTTTAATTAAGCGATATACATAACTCTAATGTAATCGACAATCGCACTAATGGAGGAAATATTTGTATTTAATTAACACTAAGCTGTTAGAAACACAGATAATGTAGGATTGCGCATGGATTAGCAACAAACACTAAAGTTAATCCAAATTATAATATTAGTGTTTCAAACTGCAACGTTCATTTGTTTTCATTTCATGAGAAAAACAATTGAACTGATTACAACATCATCAGCTCACTATACGTGTCCACTAAGGGCCTCGAAGCCTACCCTAAATAGGTGTCGAATAGGCCATAGTCAATCGCTGAACCAGTGCAGGTTGGTAGACTTCACGCATACCTTTGAATTTCTTCTCAGATATGTGCAGGTTGCATCACGATGTTTTCCTTCACCGTAAGAACGTCAGATAAATGAAAATCTATTACAATTCTTTTTATTATTACTTTTAAGGACAGGCTGTTACAGGCCTGAAGCTATTAAAATATAGTTTCTCCTAATGCTATTGCTTGTAGGCGGAAGAAAAACTCTTTCTAATATGAACCTTGAGCGTCTTGTAAGCGGTTAGAATAGCCGTACAATCTTAGATTCATAGAGTGAGTCAGTTAAATCAGTTAAAAAGCGCATCATTACCACTTGATTCGATTAGCGGCGGCCGCAAACGCACCGTTTACGAGTTTCTCACGTCGTCGCCCACGCCCACTCCATCTCCGTTTTCAGAACGCTGAATAACGAACGTCCGTTATTCTCAATCAAGTTGTTTCTTTACTTCATAACTCTCTTTGCTCCATTGCTTCAGCTTTGTATTCCTAGTTTTTATTTCGAGCTGTATTAAACGGAACGTAAAAGTGTTTTCGATAAATTACAAAAAATAAATTCCAGGTTGATACCTTCACGCGTTCTTGAGAAAAAGGGTCTTGACAGACAGAAGGAGGGACAACAAAGTGATGAAGTGAGGTACGGAACCCTAAAAATTTAAAAGAAATATAAATATGTCAAAAACATAGTAAGCATTAGATTTAAAGAAAAGGATTCCCTCGTTCTTACTAGTTGGATGCATATAAAATTTACTTGACAAATCAGCGCAAGGTCTATATGACGTACGTCTAGTCCACGTGTAATCGGGGCCGAGCGGTTCCCACGGCACGCCGCCCACGCGTGGCGTTAGTCAACGTTACTCAGCCCCAACGATGTTTGTCATCTGCTCTAATTGATCTACAGATCTCACTGGCGGGTAAATTAAATCGTTGCTCGTCAGTGATGCGCTCTCTGAAGTTTTTAATACAACGATAGGATGTGTTGCATGATGTCCTTGAAATAAATCCAGGTTATATTTTTTCCTTATTTTATAAGGTTTAAAGGGTGACTTTGACGTATAACGATAATCTCCCAACGAGAAGAATATCATGTCTAGTTTTTTTTCTGTCAGAATCGATATCGAAATCGATATTATTTTAATTTATTTAGAAGGGAATTCAAAAAGTGAAATGCTGAAATATCTGACTAATATGAAAATACTCTGATTTAATAATCAAAGTGTTATTAAAAAAGAAACACAAAGATTAAACGAACAAACATACAAAGAATAAGTTAGCGCAATGTCAGTAAAAATTATCAAAGATTATGAATAGCAAATGTTGTAAGCAAGTTTCAGCAGTACAAAGATTAAATTGTACCAGCAGTGGTCTGATTGTCGTGCGAACGTTGTATCGGGTTAAGAGGTGTTAATTGTGCGAGATTGAATGTTTTCCCAGGGCACAATTTCAATTGGACGCAATTGTTTGTCTGCTATTTTTTACTGGAAATAATTTCATATAACTAAAATAACATTAAACATTTCTTAGTAACTGGAACTTTTCTTGGAAGAGCAGGGTCAAATAAGATGTGTACATAATTTATATGTACTTAAGAAGAATTAAATATAAGGTATTATCTTTTTAATATTTAAAAGTATAGTAGTTTTCAGATATCTTGGCAGCTCTAAACATCGCGCAAGACCCTGGGCAGAACACACTTTTAGGTGTAGCGAGGCATAGTGGGTTGCGGGGAGGGTACTACGGAGCGCTGGTGACCTTGGTAATCTAAGATAATTGAAAAGAACTATAATTCGACGCCATATCTTTTGTGCAAGAGTTTAATATCTTACTTAGGGTAACAACCAAGAACTTCAAGGCCTCAGGCCTTTTATTCTACAGTAGTAGGTGACAACAGAAAGGTCTTGCACACCCGCCAAATACCCAAAAAGAGCCCATCGCAAAATGGTACAGCATATTTGAAATAATAAAAAAATCTCCACATTAACGACTATTCGTCGTCTGTCAAAATCATAACACGAACACATTACGAGGCAATAAACTTTTGACTGATTGAAATCCCGTGGGAGCGCGAGCCATGGATGAATTAAGGCCAATGTCATGGACCGAAAACAATTATATGTATTCAATTGATGCGCCAATATACACAAAGCTTAAGAATTAAAAATAGTTTTGCTAAGTAACTAAGTCTAAGTTACGTCTTTGCAATTACAAAATTAACTTAGGTAATTATTGTTTACTTTGAGATACTTTATGATTCATGTAATTAAGTAAAAATGAACCCTTATGTTCATTTTGTATAGTATACCATACATACAACTTTATAAAAATATACGATCACTATAAAATAATTTTTAATTTTGTTTTTTTGCTTTTCTTGAAAAAAGAAATCTTGCCACAATAAGGGTTAATAACTGTTTTTGTTATATACTTTAGTACCTAAGGATCTGTAATAACAGGTTTTGTGGCCATTTCTTATCCTTGTGAGGGCTTTTCATGGCTGAAAGCGCTCTTTAACTTACAAGCCGTATGAATAATTGAATCTATAGTAATCAAAAATATAATGATATATTTAGGTCATCAACAAATAAATAAGAAGCAAATCATCAAAGTCAATCAATTCTTCAGTAAGTTTTGAATTAGCCGTCAAAGCGACGCGGCATTGGTCAGAGGCGCGGGGGCTTTTGATGCGAGCCGACAGTTTCACAACGACCGCCGCCCGCCGCCCGCCGTGGACATTCTAATAGGGTTAAGATTTGAAGCCGCCGGGTCAGACGGACGTTGTTAGTTTCAGTTGCCATTAGATTCTTACTCATGTATGTACCAAATCAAGCCAATGTTTTTTTTTATTTTGTATCAGATTTTTCATTAAAAGTATCAAAATGTGTTAAACAGTTATTTATTTTATTAATAATTTATTAATATGGTTATTTGAAAATTATCGATATTTGTTAAATTTTGACAATTTTAATCGTTCTGTTTTAAGTGACTTGCCGATTTTATCATAAAACATTTATTTCCCTTAATTATATTACGCGATTGTCAATTTATATATTATAATTTGTACAAAATAACGTGCACGAAGAAAAAAAAACAAAATTTGATGTGGGATTTCCTTTTATTTTGCACTTATAATAAGTAATTAGCAATAAATTAAAAAATGTTCATATCAGATTCAATTTATCACTAAAACAATTCCACCTTCTTTACTTTAATACTCAGAGACATTAAGTTCAGTGGTTCCTTAGTTAAAGATTACCCGTACGAATCTCCTTTTAAAATATGTGCACTTAGTGACCATTTAAAAACTGCCCCAAAGTTTAAGCGAGTATGTGTAACAGATAAAAAATATCACTTGTGCCCACAAAGCGCGAGAATGTAAAGTCGACTCCCAAAAATCCGGTTCGCAATCAACTAATCATCTCCTTGTTGGAGCGACCGCGGCTTCAAAGGGCCCATTAATAATGAATTTGGGCAGTAAATCGCCTTTTATACGAAGAAGGGATTTAGCAAATTCGGCGCGCGGCCACGTGTGCGCCATTAGCCTAATGGCAGGCCCTGGAATCTTTCTCATACACAACTGCGACTTACAACGCCATGAATTAACGCTCGCTACGCCTTGCTTTATTCGGCGACATTTTGTTTTGTTAACTTGTGATTGTAGAATTATAATTATTACTTTGTTATTGGTAAAAATTAAACAAATCAGAGGAATATTTCCTAAGATTCTTACAGGAAACGATGTAGATAAGTTTTGATATGTAAATTACATATTTTAATTTACATTTTTGTTTACTTTAAAAGCTAAAAAGCATAAAAATTAAATCAACATCTAATAACCCACTAACTTTTATTTACCGTGGGTTTCTGAGAACAAAAACCCCTATATAACGTTTTGTTATCTCTGTTCTATCAAAGATAATTACCGGGTTACCCTGAAGTACTAAGTACTAATACGTTTGATGCAGATATTTTGGTTTCAGAATCCAATGGTCAGTAATTTTATTTAAGTTAGTGGCTTTAAGTACTATCGTACTCCTCTATCTTATTGTTCAAGTTTTAAATTTTGTCATTGTTTCTTGACGTGCCTTAGCGTATTTGTGTTTAGTATTTGAGTGAGATTAAAGCACTTCGTAGCCTTAGAGATAAAATCAATTATAACTTCCTTACAGATTTAATCTGTTGTAATATTGCTATTTGTTTAACATTATAGATGCGGAAGAATTTTAAGGTTGATACGTTTAACAGGAATCGCCTTCATATCGGAGATGCATGCGTTATTCAATTGTTAAAATTCGCACGCAATGTGTTAACATTTGCTACAGTTGAAACTTAAAATTCGATTTGGTTGAGAAAAGGCAAAAACAAATGACAATCTTTTTCAACTCTTTTACTGAATTCTCGAATAAGGGCCACAGAAAGAGAACCAAGAGCCCTCTCTACAAGTCGACCGCTGACTTGGTGCTGACGCAAGACCGCAAACTGTGGTAGGTTTGGGAAAGACTTATGTCCAGCAGTTGGCAGACAAAGGCTGATGTTGATGATGATGATTGTGTAACAGAAATTTAACTTAAAATCACAAAACAATTTAAAACAACGAAGTTAACACCATTCATTATATAAAAAGATGAACCGTACGCTTTGGTGTAATTGCGGCCACATCAAGTCTTCTTATTATACGAGTCAAGATTTACTGCGTCGTTGGTTGGCTAAGTGTGTGAAGCGGATGTAGGATGTTGCCAAGGACGTGCGATTGTGCTGTCGTTGTTTTGTCACAACATGTGCCACTCGCCACTCGGCACTTCGCTCTCGTGTCTTTTTTTCACTACGGTGTGATATAGGACATTGAATTATGACGATATGTATATTAATTACTATGTAAGATAATATATTTCTATTAACGATCGTTCTATAAACGAAAACTATAAAAATGTCGTGAATTTTATTACCTTGCACCATCATCTTAAAAGTTAGTTTTTAACAGTTCACAAAATTGCTAAAAGATTACACAAACAATCTTTTGTTAGCTAACTTTTGGTGAACATTTGCGCAAAATAGTCTGGTAAAAATAAATCGTTGGAGGCAATAATAGTAGCGTGTGTCGTAGTTAATTCGTTTAGGGGCGACGTCTAGTGGCCGAATGCGGACAAATTAGATTTCCATCCGTGATGATGGATCGGAGGTGGGCACCGCTTCAAATCACGCATCGATTGCTAACTATGTAGCGCTACAATTGGGTATTAAATTTGAAAAACTTTATACTCAGTGAAAAACGACCTAATTATTGCTCTTAAAAGGATGGTGATTAGTGAATTCAAATTTAACACGTAAATAATTGGGGATAGAAATAATTTCTCAATATAATACAATCGTCAATAAATTCCCATTTTAAACTCGAGCAACGCTTCGTTATTCCTGTGGTCTTTTAGATGTCCATAGGCGTTGAAACTAATAGTATTAGGCGAACTACTATTGTATCCTCTCTTCTCGTCTAAAAATAACATCTATTTGATGTTGAGATCTTGATAATTCCGAGATAATCTATCAACTATCAATACTAATAGCTCTATAATTACACCTTTTTAGACAGCAAAATTTAAAACAAAGATTAAAACTTTAGCAATCAACGGATACCTACAATTGATACCTCATAGCATTTAGCAGTTCCCGTAGATAATTTGATGCAGGATATAATAAAAAAAAGATAATACAAGATACTGTTTTGATAAGAAGTGACATAACTAATACTGCCACTAAATTGTATAGCTACAAAATTGTTCATAACATTCGTGCAATAAAATGCACACTTGACTTTGTAATGATATTGTTATCAGGTTTACCGGTTACCTTTTTATAGCTTAAGATAATATTTAAAAACATAATTTTACTCCTTGAATAGTAGCGTGCAATATTGGTGATCCCGGAATCATTATCTATTGCACTCGAGTTTGGTAGGGGTTTTAGTGGGTTCCACATAACCCTGTGTTCTCCCTGAACGCAGGATATCTGTGGAAGATTCCTGATAGCAAAAGAAGGAGTATTTGTACATATATAAAGCAAGGTAAGCTTTGACTAACAGAATATATCTTTAGAAAGAATTAGAAAAGCTTCAGACATTATTATTCCTTGATTGTTGAATAGCATTCAATAAGTTAAAAAGAAAGAGAGAGAGAGACTACACTCGAAAATATAGAGAATTCGTCCCTATTTTAATTACACAAAGTTTCAGTCTACAAAAGCTTCTTACTAAAATATCAAAAACAAAATAAAATCACAATAATACAGATTACGGAGGGCAATTAATATTATAGAATGAGCAAGAGAGAACGGCCGTAATCCGAGTTGCCAATAATTTGTCCGGACGCAGCCGAGACATCTGATCCCGAAGGTAATCGGATTTAGCTGATCGAGCACCGACTGTTATTGAATTTCCTATTATTTCTAAGCACACAATACTCTTTTAGACATTGATTTTTAATAGTGCATATGAAACTATGTCGAATACTTTCTTTAAAGCGGAATGAACTTCATTGTTTACTAAGTTATAATAGTTCTTAGCTCTTCGCTACTTTCTTTGTCTCATTTCACGGACTTTAACGTTTTTTCTTTTACTCTATGATTAGTTAAACATTTTGAACTTATAATTTTTTCTTTGTACTCTAAACTATGCGCGACAGAAGTTCATAAATAAAAGCTTAATTGGATTTATTCCACTTCTTTAATCTACCAGTAAAATGGTGTAAAACAACAATCGGGAGGTCGAGTGCACTCAAAGGGCGTTGCGGCGGTCGCGTGCCGGCAAAGGGTCCACGAAAGCCTAACAGGGCCCACAGCCTACGAAGGGCCACAAGGGTCTGTGTCAGCGCGCGAGGGGCCAGAGACCCGCGACGGCAAAGATGATCGCGGCGGATTAGTGTTACGATGTTATTGTCTCGACCCGTCGTTCAATGGGGTGTTTTGCCCTTTTTATATTGTTTTTATAATTGGACATCCCTGTTTCGAGTCTCTTGTTCATCAAATACGGAATTTTTGATTATGTGACTTCGTTTTTTTAATCAATTAACAATTATTTTTGAATACAAAAACCAGTCCGTTTTTGTTTGTTTTGCGTAAATTTTTATTTTGACAGCAAAATTGATAGAAGAATTTCTAAAGCAATAAATTGAAACGTAACAATGATGTTAAATACCTTACGTTTCTAAAGTTCAATTCAAAGAACTATAATAACTAAAAGTGGCTACATCTAAACGTTCATTTAGAATTACAAATGCAGTTCACAGAAGGCTCTTCTAGTATCCACAATTGTACCGTCTGCAGAGCAAATTGAAAATTAATATTTCGTCTGTATCGATACTGGCTCCTTTGTCGATTGTCTGATGCAACGTAAGTTAAGCCTTTGATCAATCAGAACTCACTTCGGAATTTCACTTCCTCCTTCAATTTTAGGGAATGCATTATGGTCTTTCCTCTGTATTATTTAGCTTACTCTGACTAATGTTATAAATGCGAATGTCTGGATGGATGGATGTTTGTTAGAAGGTATCTCCATAATGGCTGTATATATCTCGCTGAAATTTGGCATATGTAGATCATAATGTAAAAGGCAGACAGGCTAGAACGTAGAATTAAGTTTTTTTTTAATTCTAAGCGGACAGAGTCGCGGGCGACAGTTGGTATATAATGTGCTCCTATTTATTTAAGTTTAGTGATAATTTTCTACTGCATTTTAAAAGAGCGTTAATTCAATAATGCAATCTTTTTAACATTTACAAATCTAATTATTTTTGCTTTCTTGGCTTTATCAGTGTAAAATTGAGCTTAAGAAATTTACCCAAAGTTTTCAACATTATGTTTCAATTTCTATAACGAATAAAATAAAGCATCTTGCTTATGTATGTATTTTTTATATATTATATAAAAAACTGAAAGCTGTACATTAACAAATAAATACGCCAATTTGACAAAAAAGACAGCTTAATAATATTTCAGAAAGTGTTGCCATTGTACAAAAGTTATTACGGGCACTGTAAAAATATAATAAAAAAAAAGAAATTGTAGTTTTCCGTACAAGACATTAGATAAAAAATAAATTGTATTGAGGAATTGAAAATATTATTTTTACTTTAATTATCCTCATTATTGACATTATTCATGTAGTTATTGGAAAAAAACAGTTCTATAAAAATTACAGATTATAAGTTTATAGAAAAACTTTTTAATATTTGCAGTTCAAAAACAGATGTAAAAATTTTTATATTTCAAACATAATTTTTAAGAATTTTATCATCTATAGAATATTTTTTTGATACTCAAATAGTTTAAGATTATTCATTAACTTTCTATTAATTAAATTTTACATAGTTAAAGATATATTTTTCGTGTAATAAACCAATATTTTTCTGTTGTATAAAAAAAGGTTCTAATCAGAATTGTTTTTTTTTTGTTATTGTTGCAGAAGAAAACAATAACAAACTGTAATAACGACAATAACTCCATTTACTATGCTATGTGAAATTTATCAATCCAATCTTTTCTTACTTGAATTTTATGCCGAAATACTAAAAAAAAATTATCTCCGTTTTTTTAAACAGATTGGATGATAATTTATCTATCTATGAGCAATGGAAACTATAAATGAAAACTTAAGTAAATTACCTTTTGGAGTAACAACTCTGAAAGCGCTGTTTGACACCGGCCTCGGAGATTCTTCTCTCAAACCTCCCCCTGGTGAGCCGCTGTCATTCCGTACCATAGAAAAGTCCAGTGGCATCGGTGGCATTGCACTAACTTCCATTGTCAATGTTTATGTTTAAAAAAAAAACAAAAAAAGTTAAAAAATCATCTGTCACTTTTTTGGAATGTTCGGATATTTGCTGTAGCATAGACGTGTAAAATAAATTAGTTATTGGAACGTTCGGATACGTTTTGTCGAGGGCGCATTGCGTGCGGCCGTCGCGGATCGCGGGTATATATTAAGGCGAGTATCACACTCGGCTGGCGTTCATTCGGCTTTCTGGTCGCTAAAGCCGAATATCTCGAGGCTGTGTATAGTGATTTGGACCTTATCGGTGCGTTAAGTGGGCGTGGTGTGTGACGCTCCGCCTCCATCCGTCCCCCGCCGACAAGTGACAATCACTTTGTATAGGTAACAGAATAATACGATTCTCGATAGATTTTATTGTTCCGCCGATGCATTTGTTCGAGACCAATTCCAGTACAAATGTTGTATTGGACATTTCTTCTTGTTGGGTGTGTCAATGCTAGATTGTATTGGAATGATTATTAATAAACGTGGGCGTTGGATTAAAACTTAATAAATGCTTTTGTTATTTATGTGTATGTATATTTAAATTAAATAACATATAAAAAAATTGTTTTATTTTTTATCATTGACGAATGTTCTGATTATATCTAATCCTTTATTTAATAAACAACTCTTTTATAATGAAATGGAAATAAGAAAAAATAAATATTTAATTTAAAATTATTAAAATATGAATAATAAAATAAAACTTTAATTGCACAAGGATATATTATAAAATCAACATATTTAAAAAGATTAAATAAAAAAAAGGAATGTGTAAAATTATTGAATTTTTTCAGTTCGACTACTATGATAAGGATTTGACAGTTGAGTTAAGGAAATTTGAATTTTTTAACAAGACAAGCCAATATAGCTCTACCCCGAAATCGAACCAGTTAATAAACGAGTAGGTTTTTTTTTATATCATAAGGTGGCAAACGAGCAAGCGGCCACCTGAAATCGCTGAAACAGCGAAGTGAGCGTTGTCCATAGACATACGCAATTGCATATGCGTTGCTTACCTTTAATCGACGGAGGAGAGGATGCACAGAAAGAAAATATCTACCCTTTCCATGCATCCTCTCATCCGGAAAGTCCTCTTCCACTTCCCATCCTTTTCTTATAAGAAAAAGGTTGAAAAGTTTTTACGTGATTGAACAAGAAATTTATTTAATTTTCATAATACATTCTAAAGTAGTATCCCAGGCCAAATATTTCGCTAACATGATGTATTCTCTTTGCTCAGAACGAATTTAACTTGTTTAATTTTCTGTCTGCCTGACTGTCTGCAAAGCCACGTTTGTTCCGGTTAATCTTAGAAACAGCTGTAACGATTTTGGCGGGACTTTTACTGTAAGTTAGCTTACATGTGCTGGTGTAACTTAATCTCTTTTTAATTAATAAAGTTAAAAAATAATAAATAAAAAAAATATGCTAAAGTAATTTGTTTTGGATAGAAATATTGTTGCAACGCTCTGTTCATTTCATGAGGTCAATTGGAATGAAATTCGATGAGATTATGGGTTGGGATTACGTCCGAGGAATTAACAGCACCCCCCGCTCCCCGCTTCACTCGCTCAGCCACCCCCCGCACCCTCTGCAGTTGCGTCACGTACCGACATTTAAAACAATGAACGCCTCAATTTTTCACCGGCGGCCCCCGAAATATGGCGCGCTAATCCGACCTGCACCCTTATTCTGATACTGCGATCTGCGATCTGGGGGAAAACGCGATATGAATACGATGCAGCTCATATACTGACTTGAAAAAGTTAACGGATATTCAAGGTTTGGTAAATCTTCAGATAATCAATAACACCATAATGAAATTGAATAAGATGAAATGATTTTCTGACACTTTACCTACTTGTTTCGTTTATCGACGCGCAAAATGAACACCTAATATTTGGTTATAGAAGTTACATATATGTTAATAACATTTCTTGTGTGAAATAAGGTTTATATAATTAGTCAAAAAATGTTGAGATCTCTAAATAGTATTGAATATGAGTCTCAGCCACCTTGCAAGTTGGAATGTATCGCTTAACCAGAATAAGGAGATCGGCTTGCTTTGCGAAAACTAATTACACCTCCGCTTCGCAATGATAAAGCAAAGCCGTCGTATAGGATATTTTTATTCGGGACAAAATGAAATTCCCTTACCATCACATTTCATTGAATTTTTAACTTTAAAAGTAGAGTAGTAAAGTGCATTATTGTACTTCTAATATCGAGTTCAGTCGAAATTATGGAAATTTTTTAGTATGTACTCAGCATAAAATAATCCTAGCATAATCTCGCTCGCAAATTCCATTATTTTGATCATAGCCTCAATTGTAGCGGCCCCTGGCGGCGGAGAGGTGAGACTCGGCCGCTTCGTATGGAAATCCTATTCGTAATTTTTCGATTTGGACGTTTGATTTTTAGGGGATTTTCAACAGTAAAATATTTATACGATCGGCTTTGATTAAGGTATGAAATTTTGGATTACGTGATTTTGTTGAATATTTTCTATGTTTACTAAAAAAATAGACTTTGAAAGAGGTATATTATTTTGTATAGGGAGTTACCGTAGGTTTCTGAGACTACAATCCACTTTTAAAACATACTGTTTTCTCTGTTCTGTCGATGAGAATGACTATTTTTTGTAGAGAGATTATGGTCTCAGAAACCCACGATTAGAAACCTACTTTCAGAAAACTTTAAAATTTTAAAGAAGTAAAAGTTTAAAGACTTTCAATCAAATCTTCAGTTAATTTCTAGTTATAAATGTAGTTTACGTCTAGAGGGAATAGTCTACTTTCTCAACAGGGAAAGAATTTTTCAAATCGGTTCAGTTTCGTACAAACAAACAATCAAATCCTTCCTATTTATAATATAAGCATAGATAATAATTTCATAATATTATTAAGTAGGTACAGAAGTTATGACACCTCTACTCATAAGATAAAAGAGGTAAAATAAAATTAATACTCGTACTTTATAACAGTACAGCAGCAATGGTATTACTACAGAGTTGTTGCTGAATCCTTCATTCATTTTAACACCCTTTAAAATGTTGTGATCAAAGATCATTTGCGTGCAAACGGCCAAACACTGTATATTAGAAGCACCGAGCAATTTTATTCATGAATATAAACACAAACAGCTTATTAAACCAACGGTTAAGTTAATCGAGGTTAATGTTTTCCAACTATAGTACAAGAGACGACACGGTATCGATGTGCAACGCTTTTGTTCATACGCCAATACTTGTTGTAACTTATTTTTTTTTAATAAGATATTTTTTTAAATACGAAACAAAATCCTACTAATATTATATCTGTCTGAATGGTCCAACCATTGTTTGTGAGAAGGTATATCTCAGGAACGGCTGCATAGATCTCGCTGAAATTTAACTCCAAAGTAGAACACAGTCTGGTAGAATACATAGGCTACTAATTATTTTTTTCCGAGCGGACAGAGTCGCAGGCGACAGGTAGTGTTAAAATATATTTTAGTTGGAACACAGTGTCCGACACAGAAGTCCGTGTTGAGATAAAGAAACAGTCAGAGGTGGGAACCCGCGCTTGTATTTCGCACACTGCCTTAATTATACCGACTTAATTAATACAAAACATTAAGTTTTGGGCCACGAAACCAGCGAACTCAATAAGGCTCAAATATTCTTAAAAAAAGAGGTACAAGAGTACTTTATTCCAACATACATACTATGGTAACATATTAATTATAATGCCTTGAAAATTTATGGCTTATTTAATATATAATACGTCTCCGAAACAATCTGAGCTTTAAAAAATAGGTGGGACAAGAAAGTAGGGAATGGCCCTTAAGATAATAATTAAGATTATTTATTTTCGCCTTATTTGCATTATTATATGTAACATTTGATATTTACGAGGCTTGTTTAAAAACCAGAAGTTCGTGTGCAATCGCTAATTTCATGGCCCCAAAGATTATTCTAAAAGCTTAACAACAAGCAGGTAGTTCGCTATCAAAAATCATTTGGCTCTCGCCCCCGCCTCCGCCCCGGTCTCGGAGCCGCTTCACGAAATTACTCCGCGCTTAATATTTACTTTTAATTCAAAATTTTATTTCAAACGCCTCTCGCTATTTCTGCGAGCGTTTCTCGTTATTTGTTGAATTTATTTAACTCTATCGTTTCCCTTCCTTGTATTATTTTAACACGTCGAAAGTGAAATAAAGGTGCCTTTATTGTGGCCTTTAAAATAAAACATTGTACTGTTATAAATAACACTCCATCAGGTCTTTTAAAATTTGTTAATAATTCCGTATCAAAGTAATTGAAGAAAAAAAAATACAATGCATGTTTCATGATAACCTTATATCGTTGTGATGAACGTTACAAGTAATGAAGCAAATGCGAATGTCTATGACCAACGGTCGTTTCGCTATTTTAGCGAATTAAGGTGACAGTTTACTAAAAAAATATGCAACATTACTTAAAAATCCTGCAAGTTCGTAAAAAAAAACTAATTTCGTAGAAAAAACTTTAATTGTTTTTCTCATCAAAAGCTTTTACTGTTGGCAACCCTTGCGGTGTTTATTGAGGCGAATTAAAGTTAAAATAAATACGGGACCCGAAACAATTTGCATCTAGATGTGACATTAGACCGTCCGGTTATCTTTTAGCGAATGTAACGACGCTGACCGACCGACGGTCAAATTACAGACAATCGCGTTTGTACGGAGCGAAAAAGTGCCCCTCATTGTTTTAACTGTCCTATGTACGGACGAATTTAATTTGGCTTTGTGTTTTATGCGGGTAGCGAAGGCCAATTTCATTTTCTTCACAAATTGTGATTATTTTTAGAATTTTTATAACATCATACTGTATCTTTTTTGTTATGGAATAATTCTAAACGCTTTCGGTAATTGTTATGATTTTTTAAAAAAATTACTTTAGAAAACCTAAACTTCTTTAGTCGCTTCAGCGTCTAAAGAAAGCTAGATTGAATTTACTATTGCCTTGCTAACAAAGACAATGACAGTGCCTAAACCTTGGCTTACCATGCATCTTATAAATCACCAAAACTAAAATATTTTTGTCGTATTATCGTTTAAAATTTAAAAAGATAACGATTGTAATTTAGCTATTAAAATTTTAAATTTGCAAATACAATAATGTTGCAAATAGCATGAAAGTTATTGTGTTACAATGTGTGAGACCCCTTTAAATATCTTAGGCATGTATAATTAAAATCTAGATAGGCTAGTACTACTTGGTGGGGGTCGTTGACCTCTCCATAAGCGCGACACATGACAAGCTTCCTGTCACTACGTCTAGCTCGTAAGTAACTTTAGCTGCTAACATGTGGCTGAGTATAAATATGTACATTTAAATTTTAATATTGAGATAAACATTACGCGAAGTCTTTTATAATTATACGAATGTATAAATGCCTAGAGTAGTTTTATTTGTTTACGTTGTTACACAAATATAGTTTATGAATCTTGTTTTTATCAACTGTAACTAAAAACTGTCTCTACTTATCATTCGCGAAATTTTCTCACTGGGCTACTGATGGTTTCTAAGACCAAAATCTCTGTAAACATATCGTTATCCTTGTCTTTATCTTTGAGGAAACAAAGATAACAATATGTATAAAACGGACATTTTGGTCTCAGAAGCCCACGGTTACAGTGACACGATAAGCTTTTATTTTGCAGATATTGATAAGAAATATACAAATGTTATAAACACGTTTAAGAAAAAATCTATTTTTTTTAAGCGTAAAGATTCCAATTATTTAAAATAGAAATTAACAAATACTAAAAAAAACACAAATTCCAAATCTTTTACTTTATGTTTTTATTAGTCTATGACGTAATCGAGCTTGGAATCATTAAGCATCGGATTTAAAGATAATAAAAAAATAGAAGTAATTAAAACGGCCAGCACAACGGACGGAAGTCGACGATTGTGGTTGGCATCTGGAGCCAGTGCGTCTCACACGCGAATTAATATGATTTCATTCACATACGACCACCAACTGGAATTAGCCCATTTGTGAATGACTTTTTTTTTACAAACAGTTTATTTTCAGCCAGTCTGTCATCGTTGGTTGCCTTTAGTTTTTTTATTGTCTATTTTATAACTACTCGACACAAGTATATCTTACTAATATTGTAAATGCGAATGTTTAGATGTATGAATAGATGGATGTTTGTTAGAAATTATCTCCAAAACCTAATAACGTATCGCGATGAAATTGACCATTGATGTAGAGCATAGTCTGGAAGAACACTTAAGCTACTAATTATTTTTTCAATTCCGCGCGGACGGAGTCGCGTGGGACAGCCTGTTTATTAATATTTTTATAATATTTTTAACACCACATAGTAATGTGATATATCGTATTAATAAGATACTATTTGAAATTAATCATTTGTGTTACAAGTGGCCATTAAGTTTAAACTTATTTAAACAAAGAAAACGAAAAGAATTCTTTAAGAAGGAACAAAACACGCGTGAATTCTCAACAGATGTTTTACAGGCAAATGTTCAGCTCGTCCCTGCAACTCAGTAACCGGGGATTATAATACGTGCGGGCAAGAATTTATAAAACGTTCAGAAATGGATTATTGTCGTAAAGAGAGGTGTAACGACGCGCCGTGGTGATAAAGGTTAAGTTTATCGCGGTTTTTGAACGCGACGCGGCAACCGTCTTGTACGAGTTTTGTTTTATTATTACTTCTTTGATATTTACATCGTATAAAGGAAAGCTTAATGTAGAGTTTTAATTTTTAGGTTACTATGAATGATTGTTTTTAAAACTTTGGGCTATGTTTTGATGATAAGAGTCTTGTGACGTTATATTTTTATGTTATTTCAAAAATGTGTTAAATATTCAAAAATTAGATTGAAGTCAAAAAAACAAACTGTTTTATAGTTAACCTTTTCTTTACGAACTAAAGAAATCAAACAAAACTAAGTAGTAAATCGTACTGATTTCTGTACAAGAGACATCAAAAGCGGCAATAACAAAAGGAACCCTAAAAACATAATGAGACGGCAATGTGCGCCCGTTCGCATGGGCCCGTAGCAATTTTGGGGGCTCATAAATATGTATAAGGCGGTAGTCTTCTTTTCCTTTACTTATCAATTATGGGGTCGTTTAAGCGACACGCCGGGGGCTCTCGCGTCTGCAACATTGGAAGGGTTAACCCGTTTATGTACTGAATATGTACTTTGAAGATTTTGCTACAACACAAGTTCACTTTAGAGTAAATAAATACTCTCCTTTTAAGTTTTTTAACTTAAATATGGGTAAAAAAGTATAAAATAAGTAGCTTGTATTTTAAAGTTTGTAACTAAAGTTTTAAATTCGCAGTATAATGTTTTACTATCAATACTGAGAAAAGATAATTCTGTGGTTCAAATGATACGTAGAACAAAGTTGGCACTCATATATTCAAAGAAGGCATTAATATATTACAATGTAATAAAATTTTTACTTTTGATTCGTAAGAAACATCAGATCACAGAGCATCTTGTCTCATCCCGCGCCCCCAAAGCTCCCCCAAAGTACCCCATATTTTAAAGCCCCGGGTGAATTTTATTGCAAAAAATACTCGGCAATTTTACGCAGTGTACAAAACAGTCCCCGATGTCCCCGAGGTAGTTTCGATTCAGACTCGATTATGTTTAGGGTTAAACGTCATTGATATCGCCGATCGGAGCCCACTGGAGGGTTATTGAATTTTTTTTTTCGCCTCTAATTTGTACGGTCCATGTGGCCAGGGTTGAATGGAGATCGAATCGTTGTTTATTGATTGTCGTGTAATTTAATTGATGTTATTTTAATGCAATAAAACCTCTTTTATTATCATAAGGTACAGTTTCGATTACAATAATATTGAATTAGTCCATGTGGCATTTGGATATATTTGGAACAAGCAGAATTAATAGTAGCATTTTTGACATATGTGCCAAAACCGTTAGACTTTAAGGCTTCTGGGAGTAATGTTTTATCTAGAAAGTAACTAAATACCTACATAAATTAATATTTAAATACATTTTAATACAAAACTTAAAAAAAGCCTAATGGGCACGGATTACCGATCACGAGGTCGGAAGTTTTAATTTTGCCATTTGACTATTGTTGACCATATCCTAACACAAGCCTAGAGCTTAGTTGGAACGGTAAAATAAATATTAGTAAATTTACAAAAAAATCTGCTAATATTTTCAAAAAAACAATTATTAATTTGATAATATATATATCGCTCTTACATAATTTTCTTACATAAGTATAATAATAAGTCAAGCATCTTTATGTCAAAAAAAATTTTTTTTTCAAAAACAAATTTGTGTAAAAACATGCCAGTAACAGTTACCTGTCAATATTAATGAAAAATAAACAAACATTTAAAATCCAACAGCCCGCATTCCTAAAAAGAGCAATCTTCCAACAAAATCTTCAAACATCGACAGAATCAAACACTGTTTTAGCAATTTACGGTAAATTTAGTGCCGAGGGCCGTTTTTACCAATTGTCCGTCGACAGCAGATCACAGCCGATAAACAGTTGTGGGGCCCGCATATGCGCGCACGCAACCACTGTCACAGATCAAAATCATACAGATGGTACTTTAGTCATTGAACTTAAAAAAGTGGTTACCTATGTGACTGATATTCACAAAAGAATCAACTGTCTTATAAATTAGACAATATAGACAATTTTAAAGAGAGTATAGTTAAAAGGAAGGTTCTTAATAATCGTAATCGTTGTAAAGAAGTAATCAAAAGGAAAAAAACGGAGATAAAATGGTTATAATTTGCTAATATGACAATATACAATAATAGAATACATTAGAACTGCTTAATTCTGCAAGAATTGAGTTGTAATTATCTTTTCGAAGGATCATGTAGTTCATTTGATGGTAACCTTTGTATCTTTATACCTAATTGCGCTTCTGATTTGACACTTAATCATTAGACGCTTCGTTAAACTTGACATTTTGTAATTAATAAATCGTTAATCGCTTCGTTATTGTTACTGAAAGCTAATTAATATACAAATTTAAATAATTAAGTTTAAATATATTATACTTTCCATTTTGCAATCATGCATTATTGGCGGTTTTAGCGATCTGTTATGTCGGAGGCTAACCCACTTTGGGTCGATGCGCCAGCGGAGCAAGTACCATAGAGTTTTATTTGCAAACCATACCTTGTCTATTGGTTTAGTAGTTCTATGTCACATAAATCTTACGTAATGTTATTTAAAGATGCTGTTATTTCGAGACAACATCTTTTATGTGAATTAAAGCACGTTCGTCAAGTATTTTAACTATTGAATCACTACGCCCTTTCTGAACAACAGGTGAATCTTACTAATAATATAAATTTGAAGGTATGAATGTGGATGGCTCAACGAATCTCGCTGAAATTAATAGATATGGAATCTCTGGAAGAACTCTGGCTACTTATTAAGTTTGTTTTTAAATTCCACTCAGACGGAGTTGGGGCAGTTAGGGCTTAATAAATTTGGTAATTAAAAATCATCGTGTACTGGAACAAAGATTGCTGCGTCACTTGACAGTTAATAAGCAATCTGACGCGACGGAATAATTATCGTAATATTCATTTAAGTGATAGTAATGACATGCGGGCATCATCTCCTATGACTTTATTTAACGTTGTTTGCCTTTTTATTCAACGTACATTCACCTTTTGTTTCTAAGAATTTAGTTGGCTAACTAGTGTGTTGATTTAGGAGCTTTGTGAGTCGTTTAGAGTAAGTTATTATCAAGAGTACTGGATTGGATATCAAAGTAAAACAAAAGTGTTATGCATTCATATCAAATTAAACTGACTCTCTTCTTCCTTTGTTGGATTTGAGTATATATATAAATTTTTTTCGGTAGTTGGAAAAGCACAATGCATCTGAAACACACGCCTCTTGTTACAGATAATAAATATTTAAAAGCATCGCTGGGTTGGTATTAAAACTCCTAAGAGACGAACGCATCAAAAGCGAAAAAAAATATTAAAATATGCATAAAAATGCAAGTAAAATATACGGAAAACTGTACAGTGACGTACAAATAAGTTAAGACTTTTCTCGGGGTTTTTATTTAAAACTAGCGGTTGCGCGCGACTCCGGCCGTTTATAAATTTAAAAAATAGTAACCTATGTGTCCGAGATCCGTTAAGCCGTTCTGGAGATACCTAAACATCCATCCATCCAAACATTCGCATTCATACTAGTAAGATAAAGATCCTTGCCTCAATAAATACATAGTCGAAATGACGTATCACATGTTGACAAAGAACCTCAGTATTTCTGAGTAATACTGTAAATTTCAATATCTTTAATCTAACATCAAATAGTAATCCTCAATTATGTATTTAAACGCATCTCCGGTCACTCATTCACTTACACATTCGTTCGGTCAACTAGTCAAAGCGCGGCCGCCGGGAAAGTTGACTCAACTCGGGCTCCAGATCAACTAATTACATGTTATTCTCACTGATTAAAGCTCAGCTTGGGTCTAATGAGTGAGTCACTAATATCGACCCCGTGAGACATTTACAACTCACGACTTCCTCTTGTAAAAGGAATTTTTAAATAATTATTTCATGCAATTGATAATTTATTCCCTACTATCTACCGCGTCCGTCTACAAGAAATTAAAAATTAACTTAAAAAGTAGCCTAAATGTTTTTCCAGACTATATTTTTCATGTGTACGAAATTTCATCAAAATCCGTTGAGCCGTTCCATATATACCTTTGAACAAACATCCATTCAATCACATTCACTTCAATTGAATAAGTTTCGCATTTATAATATTAGTAAGATTATGCCATTGCCCGGCCTAACTGTAAAGTGTTCGACATTTTCACTTATGTCTTTAAAAGACTTAAAAGACTTACATACGAGTATATGCTCTTTAATTGTGTTATTGTTCATTTCTCAATCAATGTATTTAATCAGTATCACTGTTAAAAAAAGCTTAAAACTATGATAAAAACTAATTAAATAAAAAAAACGGTAGTAAAGTCGAAAGCGCCCACATAATCTGTCGTTGATGCGTTCTCATAGCGGCGTTCATCTTTCTCAATCAGCGAAACCATCGGGGGCATACGATTTTTATTGTTTTCAAACCAATTGCTACGGGCGTCAACATTAGACGAATGCGTTTAGCTTTTTTTTATTTTACTTCAATTTCCAACGAAAATATCAACATTGGATAATTAATTTTACAGCCACTTTATTAAAGTTAACGGTCTCTTCTAAAAATCGTAGTAAAACCTCTTTTGTATTGTTAACTCGCTTTTATTTTTACTGTTGTCGTCCGGTTTTTTATTGCGTATAGATTGTGTTTTGTGGCCGTTTCAGTTGAAGACCGGGGAGGGCTCGTAAACCTAATCAACGCGATGAATGACCTTTTCAATATTATACAAAAGAATGAAAAAAAAAATGATCTATCACTGGGTCAATTATCGAGTTTTAAACTTAATTTCAATAGAAGTAAAATGTAACCTGAGCAATTAAATGATAAATGATAGAATAAAAAGACAACTTTTACCCCACTAGTTTAGAAATTCAAGCGGAAAATGCTATTTAGCGTTGGTTTCTGACACCTTAAATCACAGTATAAAACATATCAAAACAAAACAGAGATAACAATATGATTTAAACGAGGATTTTGGTCTCAGAAACCCATGGTAATATGTTCTAAATTCAAACGATATGAACTTAGGCTATAAGTTACATTTGACGTTATGTGTTAGTTAATTACGTTGTTATAAAATCTTATTATATTTATGATAAAAGAGTATTACATAAAACATGCATACTGTTCATGACTGTACATCGTCCCGCGGGTCCGTCCCCGTGCTCGTTTTGTTCCGTTTACTTCTCTTTTAATATACAGTATTGTTTTTTTTTTAAGTTTGCGTTTTCGAATTCCCATTAGAGACGCTAATGAAGGCACGTACATCGTCAAGTGACAACTGACGGTTGACGTTTAAATAATTGTTTTTTTTTCGGGGCAAAAGCTCCGCGGGCGATGCACTTCGACTCTATTTGAATGTGTTTTTTTATGTAAGTGATTAATTGTCGATAACTGGCTGATTATAATATAATTAAGTACTCTCCCGCAAGGTTTTTAATGTTTTGATTGAACAAATAATTTTTTTAAAGTCGACTACTTTTTCGGCACAGATACAGTAAACCATCGATATTGACCAATAATCGGGAGATGATGATGGAAAAACATTTTTTCTTTCTATGCATCCTCGCCTCCGTCGACTAAAGGTAGACAACGTAAAGGTAAAGGTAGCATATGAAATTGCGTATGTCTATGGGTAACGGTCACTTCGCTATTTCAGCGATTTCAGGCCGCTCGCTAGTTTGCCACCTTTTGATATAAAAAAAATATTGCAGAATCCGAAAGACCGCATAACATTTGACAAGTCCAAAAACAAAACGATATCCAATACTTTTTTAATTTAAACGTAAAAGCTTTCACTTAAATTACAAGCTATCAGGTTAACTATAGCCCACTGTTGCATATTAAACGCGCGTGTTCATACAGGTACAAATAACAGTTAAGCCGAGACGCAATGGACGAGCAAACATCGCT
The DNA here is from genome assembly GCF_000836235.2 of Papilio xuthus. Taxonomy (NCBI): domain Eukaryota; kingdom Metazoa; phylum Arthropoda; class Insecta; order Lepidoptera; family Papilionidae; genus Papilio; species Papilio xuthus. The sequence continues at coordinate 3,876,250 of NW_013533994.1, forward strand.
TAAATTACAACAACTCCCACAATATTTTGATATATTGCCCTTAATAACAGACGAAGGGCGCACAAGCGACGGTTGGCTGTTAAAAATCGGACACAAATGTATTGACATTGCTAGGTAAACTACAGTTAAAGCGTAAAATACGCCAAACCAGATATTACTACTAAAACTCGATTCTCACCCTTTCCACCACAAAATATCCTCGCTATCTCTATCTGAGTTTTGGCTGTCTCCTACATCTTTCAATAATTTATCTTTCCCTTTATTGGGTCTGCTAATTTACCGATGTAATTAGATAGGTGGTATATTTGTTACGTAAGCATACTCGAATTAAGTTTCGCCTATGGTCACTCGACGAAAGTTCATTCGAGTTTTCTCCTTAGTAGTGCTTAGTGATGTTTGCGTTTAGATTTTTTAATGAGCATTCATTACGTGCTCGTTGCGGTGATCGTAAATAATGTAATGAATGGACGCTTCGGTTTGCGACACGCGCCCTCTTTATTGCTTCGATGGCTGATTGGTTACGTTTGTCTTTCCCATTCACATGCAAACATAGCATCGTGTTATTATGACGTCATTAAACATCCAGCAATTTCATCTGGGAACAACAGTCAGTAAAATACTATTTATAGATTTTCCAAAGATTTCATTTGTGTATATATTTTTGTAGAAAGTTGATAAAATTTGACACAAGCTCCAACTAGTTTCCAATTCGTTCGTGGTGATGGCGTCAAAAAATTTTTTACAATCCAAACCGCCTACTTCTTACATTTAAAGAATGATTGAAATCCAAAGCATTGCGTGGTATTGTTTACAATTTCAGTCACTATAGCTAAGCCAATGTTAAAGCAACATGTAATTATGTAATAAACTAAACACAATAATAACTAAGTTGGAAAAAACGAATCCAGTGACAGAAAATTGTATACCACGCCGCTCCCACCCCTTAAATTGCGCTTAATAACCAATATGACTCTATTAACCCCCTAAATTTTGTTTACCTAATAGAATAACGACCTATCGTATAATAAATTGAGAGATTTCCATACTCGATAGCGGCGGCCGTTTATCATTTTAATACCCGAGAGTGCCTCAAGGGTACTCAATGACGTCATTAGGTAGCACGTTTGTTTACTTTAAACAAACTTAATTATAACATTACACAAAACAACGTTCAGTAACTTTGAATCTTATCCCCTTGTTATAAAGACTATGTATACGAAAGTAATACTGGTGAACGGTAAAATGTTGCTTGTTTTTTCGTTAAAAGTAAAAAGGGAGCCATCAGGAGATTGAGTGACAAGACCGGTTATTATATTGTGATACAAATAACGTACGAACAGGCGATGATTAGTATTTTATTATGTTAGACCCGAATTATGTTATTATAGATGAGTTTCCACTGTTGAAAAACCTGTGCAATATATTGTCGTTTCTTTCATTCTCTTTGAAAAAGATTAAATAAAGTTTCTAGTTCAACTAAAATAGTTTTGCAAAATACAACTTGGTACAAACTTGACCGTTTATTTTAAGTAAACTCTGTGAAAACATGAGCGAATTCGTTTAAAGGAAATTGCATTTTAAACTTTTGTGTGTAGTAAATATTTTAATTTAAGAAATAATCAGTATTTTGGGTCATATTCTGAGAGACTAGCACGGATATTAGTGAGAACGTTTCGAACTATGTCGACAAAATTTGTATTAAAATTTGTGCAGCGCCCTCACCGGGCGTATAGTACACCAACAAATATCTTACATATAACATTAGTAGCCTATATGTTCTATAGCTATGCCAAATATCAGAGCGATCTATGCAGCCGTTCTGGAGATACATTCGTGCTAGGCCCTCTGACCAATTTTTCGATTTAACAGCGATGACGTCACAATATGGCATGACACATTTTATTTGAAACTCATTGTACAAAGTCTCAGGTGGCTTTAACATCTGATTTTCACTAATCAACTTACCGGGGTAAAGTGATCGTGTCGCGTCGAAGCAATTTCTTAGTGAGAGTTTAGTACCATCAGGTGCGTTGGAACATCCTTACCCTGTTAGCTATCCTTCCTGTATTTTATTTGTGAAGATTTTTATACCATTTGTCGATTGTTGTTACATAGTTAAATTGCAAAAAAAAACCTGAAACGCTTGTCTTCATGAATGGTACTCGATTCTCAAAAAATATTTTTGTATATTGAAATTTTGATATAGAATGGGCTTCTATTATCTCAAAATGTTGAAGCTTACGGATTGTTATATTACTTGTTTACATTGCTTTTATTAATCTTATATCATTTAATGAGCAATTCTTTTATATATATATATATATATATATATGTATATACAATTGGAATCTCGGAATCGGCTCCAACGATTATCATAAAATTTAGTATATAGGGAGTTTCGGGGGCAATAAATCGATCTAGCTAGGAATCATTTTTAGAAAATGTCCTTTCAAGGTTCCAGTCATCCAGGTACTATAAATAAAAGAATTAGGTTTAATAATCTTCACTTATTAAGATGTTGAGTTTTTCATCACGGGATATTCATTTGAACAAGAAATTAACAAACATATATAGATAAAAATATACGTTATCAGTGTAATAAATTAATTAATCTAAACCTATTGTTACCAATAGGTACCAGGCGCATATGACTTTCAGGCGGGTCGAACGTATCAGCGGCGTGACGTCATCAGCGCCCAATCGTCCGCTAATGAGGAAGGAACGAACCTCGACCGGGATGTGAGCAATTAGCGCGGTCATAACAAATCCCCGGGAAACGGGTATAATCAGGACGCGAGGACAAACCGACAGCAATTATAATTAGACCAACGATACCCGATGCAATCGAACGCTAAGCGAACTCGACTTGTTTGCAAACTGCTTATTATAACTAATTATTAAGCATTTTACAAATACACTAGCTGTCGCACGCGTTTCTGTCTTCGTGGGATTAAAAAATAGATAGTAGATTACTCTCAGACCTATTGATAAATTCAAAAAAATCCGCCAAGCTCTTTTGGAGGAGTATGGTCACTAACATTGTGTAACGAGAATTTTATATACATATAAGATTTTTGTAATGTGAAATAGAATAAATTGTAATGAATAGAAGGATTTTAGTGTAATTTATTTTCTATTTTTAGTAGTATTTAAGAAATCGGTATAATTATGGTGGATTGGTTCGTAGCTTTTGAAGTTTTCAGGCTTTTTTTTTATATCAAAAGGTGGCAAACGAGCGAGCGGCCACCCGAAATAGCTGAAATAGCGAAGTGACCGTTGGCCATAGACATACGCAATTGCATATGCGTTGCTTATCTTTTATCCTTATAAGGAAAGGATGGGAAGTGGAAAGAGGACTAAATTAGGCCTCCGGGACGCACACTCATCAGACGAAAAGCGGAATTGCTTCCACTTGACGCCTGTCTTCTGTGTGGTCGTGGTATTTCACCGGGCGAGCCGGGCCAATTCGTGCGAAGATGTTAAAGCGGGCTCTACCACTGTTAAAAGGCTGAGCAATTTTTAACTCAACAGAGTTTATTCCTAACATACGGTAACGTTAAAGGCGCACGAAAACTCAAAACCGAAATCTTTTGAGATTCAAATCAGCATCTTCTAAAGGGGTAAACGGTTTGATATGAGAGATAGGGCATGTTTTATTTTTTGTTTATGATACTAAATAAACGTATATAAAGTAAGTTTTCTTTAATAAGAGAAGGGGGTAAACGAACGGTGGGAACACCAAGGTGATCAACGACACCCATGAACATCTGCAACACCAGAGGAACTGCATTTGCGTTGTTGAAGTTGCATGAATCAATAAAAATAACTGAAATTCATACACCAATAATGGATATAATATAAAGTAAAAATACTTATATAATAATTATATAATAAACTAGCTGTCGCCCCCGACTCCGTCCGCGTGTATATTTAAAAAAAAATTAATTAGTGTAGCCCAACCATCCATCCTCTAGTAAGTTAAATAAAAAGCAACTCTTTAAGGCATAAATTCAAAAAAAAATTATGAATAAATGGTATCCTATATCCTTCTCCTGGCTGTAAGCTAACTCCTCACCAATTTTCAGCCATATCGGTAAAGTCGTTCTTGAGTTATAAATAGTGTAATTAACACGACTTTCTTTTATATATATAGATTTTGATTTATACCAGATTGAAACGAGAACTTACCAGAGAACAAATTAAAGATTCAATTGAAACTCTGCGGGGCCGACGTTATTAAAGTCCACAGGTAATATGCTAAGGCAATATGTGGAGTACACGAATACGGGGTTCAGAAGATAAACACTTACGTAATGGATATCACATGCACCGTTCCCGGCCCCGGGAATAATGTGAAAAAGTAAAGCGCGCTGGAACGACTCCCGCGGGGCCGGCAGATCGGTTTTTCGCTGCGGATTGTTTTGAATATGATTCTCTATGTACCGAAAAATGTTTAGATTGGACAGGGTTTTGGAATTGAGAAATGACCCGAGCGAGAATAACCTTTATGCTACCTCTTTGTTGCTTTTATATGTTTAAATTGTTATGTGGGGATTGTGAGAGATTACGATCTTTAACACTGAGATAATTTGACATAATCTGTGAATATTTCCCAATTAAATAATTAGTTATATTATTTTAAAATGTAAAGATTATACTACTAGGATGAATATTAGGAGTAAAACTGAATACTTAGGTAAATCATAATAACATCTAGAGACGAATGATAGGCGAACCAAGAGCTAAAGAAATCTATATAATGTCAAGAAAAATGTTCATTAAAACATTAAACATAATTGCCAATTAAGTTATCTTAACTAGGTTAATAAGAGCTAACCAAAAAAAGCCAAAAAAACCCTCAAAAAATATCAGGGACACGTGAAACCGACCAACGGACAGACAGTTTTCCTTATGGTTTTAATTAAGCCGAGCCACAAACTAACCTGCCGCCATTTTTGCAGTCCCGCACCGCTCGTGCAGATTGATTAAAAGTCTATGGCCCATGCTTTACGCCATGGTTCCATTACCATCCGATATTATGTACAATCTATGGTACGGTAACTGTAAAACATAAATATGATAATTATAATTAAATAAAATATACAAATAAGCACAAACAACATTTTTGAAGCTAGGATTATTCTAAAATATTTTAAACGAATTAACTTTTTTTTTTAATTTGAATTAAATGTTGATAACAAAACTAAACTTTAAAACCATAAATTCTGTGATATTTAAGAAAAAAGTTTTAATTCTTTAGAGATTTTAAAACAATCTTCTGCAGCTATACATTCGATAATGAGTACATTTAAAAATACATACATACGAGTACATCATTTTATTTCTAACACGATAATGTTATAAAAGCTGTGCAACAATGGAAACAAAGTCAACCTTTGTACCGCTCAAGCAGCATCTAATTTATGGTTGAGGTGGGCCCCGGGCCGATAGTTAAAGCCGGACGCTAATTCTGACGGACATGCCGAAAGTTGCCCGCCCGTAACGTACCGTCTCACTTGTTCTGTTTATCTACAAGTTACAAACATACGCACTGTAGAAACGGAGATGAATTTATTATGTTTTTTAATTCACTTTATTTTATTTTTACTATTATCAACAGCAGACTCAAGGTTCGATCAAACAAAGGATTATAAAAGTTACATTCGGACATTGACAAAGGAAATAATTCATCATCATCATCAGCTATACGACCCCACCGAGGGGCTCGGAGCCTACCCTAAGTTGAGAGTGACTAGGCCATAGTCAACCACGCTGGCTAAGTGTGGGTGGTGGTGGTTGACTTCACAGATATCTTTGGATATCTTCTCAGTTATGTGCAGGTAGCATCACGATGTTTTCCTACGTATGTAAATTAGAAAACGAAAAAACACATTGGTACATAGCGGGATACTAACCCAGGACCTGCAGATTGCAAGTCACGTGCTTGACCCCTGAGCCACCGACGTTCTAATGTAAAATTTAAAAGTTAAAAATAAACTATATCTAATAAAAATAATTTGAACGAGGATTCTTATAACGGTATGACATAAATTAAGCAATTATTTTTTATTAAAGGATAAATAAAATAAAAGCACAATTGAAGTTATAACGAAAACGAAGTTTTCTCGTTTTTCTTTAGAAGTAAAACCTGGGCATTAACAGCGAAAAAGAAAAATAGAATGATCGTTAAAATCTACTTGAAAACTATTTTATGACATTAATCTAAAGTGAAGGTGACAATGTTCAGTACTGCAATGCCACAAGGATTGTCTGTGACATATTGCGGTGAAAACCACCGCTAATACAAGTGTTCTCAGACATCTTTCGCGAGCACGCATTTCTTTTGTTTTGGCCATGAAACTAGCGTTTCGAGAATAAAATTTATGTCGCGGCATCAGCTCCCAAAAAAACAAAAAAAAAATACACGAAATGACCTTTATATGACTAATTGAGACATTAACTTTATTACGCTTTCCTTAATAGAAACGAACATGGTAGATTATAGCATGAAATACTATGAACGTTAGAAATTACATAGCGTTATAACAGTAAGGACGAAGCAGCAAGCAAGGTCAGTAGCAGGCAGGTCAGCAGGTAAGGTCTGTAAGAGTCTGAGTCTGAGAGAGAGAGAGAGCATACCATATTTTTATAACAGGTAACTCATGCTGTCTTATGGGGCGAATATTGTATTATATATTTGCTAAATTCCTAATAATTAATTTTGGCAGACGTCACATTTGCTCATATTCTCTTTGAAAAAAGAAAGATAACGATGTATGCCCAAAGCAGGGCGACAGCGGAGTTTCATAACGCTGAGTCTATGGCCGCACCCTAAGATCTACTACAATGGACTATTAAGTTGCGTTCATTTGTCACACGTCAGCGGATCATTTAGATGATAGTTTACAGATGTGGTGGACGCCTCTCTTGTGATTATGACAGCCCAATCGCCTGAGTGGACGCACTGCAGATAGACCAAAACATTTCTCACCGGCTAATGAAAATGTAACCACATATTAACGTTATTTTTCTTCTTTTCGTGACTTTATTGACCCTATGCAATATTCACTTTGAACCTTTGTTTTAAAACAATTGAAATATTGAAGGCTTAAATGCTCAGTATTTCATGTTCAGTTCTTATTTTAAGCATTACAAGTAGCGACATCTATTATCGAAATTCTATAAACTACTAGCTGTCGCCGCGACTCCGTCCGCGCCGAATTAAAGAAGTAAATATAAGTAGCAAACGCGTTTTTCCAGATTATGTTCAACCGTTCCGGAGATACCTTTAAACAAACATCCATCTAAACATTCGAATTTATAATATTAGTAAGATTCTACGAACTTGGCAAGATAAGAAGAGCATATAAAAAAGTAGATAATAAATTAAATATAATAGAGTAAGCAAATGATTTATTTATTTTCGCAAACAATTCAAGGAATGTTGAAATATATATCGTTATATTTTAAATATAACTCATTCGACTTCAGCCATAGCTACATAGGATAGTAGATCACAAGCTTTTACTCCTCTAATTAGCTTCAGGTATCCTCTATCTCCCCAGTGCGTGCTATAAGAGTTCTTTATTATCCAATAAGGTGTTCCATTCTCTGTAAAGACACATATTTCTTACGTTCAGTAGATATTTAAATAGTATATAAACATTTTTATTTAATTGTCATCACTGGCAATTATCACTCTTTTTGCTATTTTCTTACGAAACGTCAGCATGTTATAATCTCTCCTATTAAATCTCTATCTGCGAACATTCTAAATTCCATTCCGTGTTACACTTATGTCATTTACAATCCATCTTTCCTTCCTTCGTTCTGTTCTATCAGACATCCTTTAATATACTTATACTTAATTTTGTCCATTAAATTTACACATATCTTTAATAATTATTACCATAAAACCTTTACAAATGGATCGGCTATAAGACGAAGGATTTTGTGCCTATTTGATTATCGCCATTTTGGCGCTGATAGTAGCAGTTTTTAGCGGTGGTGTGGATTCATAATATATAATACATAGAATTAACCGTCAAGTAACATGAACGTGTGCATTTAAATCGGAACATACCAAAAACTATCATTTCCAATCAATCGCCTTATCCATTTATAGTGACTAGTGCTAAAAGTCCTTAGACAACAAGACGATTGTTTCAAAAATATTTAAAATATGACCATAAAATAGCGGATAATAAAAATAAATACATACCAACACCATAACCCACGATGAGCATGGCATGATTGGCACTCGCACTAGCCGGACATTTTGAACCATCCATTATCTGACCACTGTAAGTGCTAAATCCTCTATACGCGTATAATGCTGCAAAACGTAACGAGTATAATACAATAAAAACCTCTTACTATCATACTAAATATTATAAATGCGAATGTTTGGATGTATGTCTAGATGGATGGATGTTTCTTACAAGGAACTCTCCAGAACGGTTCAACGGATCTCGATGAAATTAGGCATGGATGTAAAACATAGTCTGGCTGGTCATTTTTTCTTAATTTGGCGAGGACGCGACAATTAGTGATCCTCAAAGTTCCTAAAACCATGTTCAGAACACTCTGCTGCATGCATCAAACTGTATATCCTAAAATAATGCGATGTGATATTCCAAGATTACGACTGTCTCTAATCTATCATCTGAATCCCTTCGGTAATTACGAAAACCATTGTAAATTGGTCACGGTGAATAACGTCTTGGGTTATCTTTGTTTTCTGAGACCATAATATCTGTTTTGTCTAAGGTAAAAGTGACAATATATTTTTTTAATATCATAATGTCATAGCGAGCGAGTTGCCACCTGAAATCGCTGAAATAGTGAAGTGACCGTTGCCCATTGACATATGTAAGTAATTGCATATGCGTTGCCTACCTTTAATCAACGGAGGAGAGGACGCATAGAAAGAAAACATCTTTCCTTTCCATGCATCCTCTCATCCGGAAAGCCCACCTCCAATTCCCTTCCTTTCCTTATAAGAAAAAGGGTGGGAAGGGAAAGGGGATCAGACGAAACGTGGAATTGCTTCCACTTGACGCCTGTCTTCTGTGCGGTCGTGATATTTCAATGGGCGAGCCGGGCCAATTCGTGCGAAGTTGTTACAGCGGGCTCTACCATTGTTAAAGTAGGTTTTAAACAGGGATTTTGGTCTCAGAAACCAACGATTAATAGATTCAACCTTTAAACTGTTAGTTAAATTGATTAACTTCTTCGTTTACGTTTTTACATTTATAAAGTTATATAAACTTACCGATGGAAACGGGACCTTTTTGATGAATCAACCGCTTAAGTTGCTCCTCATCATTGACTGTTACTTGGTAACCACGCTTAACTCGCACTGCCACTTTGTCCTTTTGAAACGAACAATTATCTACTTGTGGTGCGTATGGATAATCACTTTCCAACATAAAACCGCCCATTTCAGCTGCAGCACTGAAATAGAAACATAATGATAATCGATTAAGATTTCAATCTTTACTAATATAATAAAGCCTAAACACAATCCTATGTTATGGATGTCAGCAATCACAGCAAATTTTTGCAATTGAAATTTTTGGGCAATATACAAAATAAAACAAAACTTTTCTGTGTAACAATTTTTTTTTTCGAAAGTATTTTATCCCCTGATATCCTACGGTAGTTTGTTCAATAAATATGTTATTTACTAAGTATGTTTTCTACCGAATCAATATATTTTTAATTTATATATGAGGGCAAATGAGTAATGGATTTCTTAATATTAGGCGCGAATTATACAGAAGCGGCGAAGACACGGCGCAAGCGCAGAGCCACGCATGGAACAAATAATACAAAGCCGTTTGTGTTAAGTTCACATCATGTCACCTACCTAGATTTTGTACTGAAACGTTTTAAAGCGGCGAGATGTCTGCCCGCGCCTTCATCTGACGCCGTTTATGTATGTGACGCCCATAGACATCAGCAAGACCAAAGCGAATATGCTCATCTACCACTGGTCAATCGTGAGTGCTGTCCATTTGTAATTTGCTTATGCAAATTTAAGTCAGCACTCAAAATCTGTCTTCATACGGTAAAGGTACGCGTCCATTGGCCCGCGCCGGACGGACCGCACACACGGCCCACAACATATTGCTTGTTGATAAATGCGGTCTTAAATACAGGCGGCGCGGATAATGGACACGTATCTAAAAATAAAGAAATTTCTAATTTTCCTTACTTAATTCCTGCATGTGGGGTATTTCCTATTTCACAACCGCCGCTCTTAGGCCAGCAGTCGATCATCGGCTTTTCCGACAACGAAAGCAATCCTGAATATTTTATAGCGTATTGGCTTTCTGTAAGACCTGATAAAACAAATACAAAATTAATATATTAAACCTCCTTATTTGAAAATTAACCTTAAAGTAAAATAAAAAGAATTATTGGTTATTAAAATTGACCTCTACACATAGACAGATAATAAACCCTAATATTTTGTGTCTATTTGATTTTTCGCCATTTGGCGCTGATGTTAGCGGTTGGCACTAGTCAGTAGTGAAGATTTATACTAATAATAGAGATAGAATTAGCGGTCAGGAATTCAACACAGGGCGTCGGTGGCTCAGGGATGAAGCACTTGCCTTGCAATCTGCATATCCTGGATTCGAATCTCGCCATGTACCAATGTTTTTCGATTTCCGATTTACATATGTATATTTATCCGACTTTCTTACAGTGAAGAAAAACATGGTTATGCAACCTGCACATATCTGAGAAGAAATTCAAAGATACGTGCGATGTCAACCAACCTGCACTTGACCAGCGTGGTTAACTATGGCCTAGTCACCCTTAACTTAGGGTAGGCTTCGAGCCCCTCGGTGGGGACGTATATTGAGCTGATGATGAACTTCAACACGCGCGTTTAAGTTGGAACGAAGCAAAGGCTGTCGTTTCTAACCAACAGCGTATCCATTTATACAGATCAGTGATTAATAATGAATCTTACTAATATTATAAATGCGAATGATATGCGAAGTTTAGATGATTGGATTGATGTTTGTTTGAATGTCCAAAACGGCTGAACAGATAGTGATGAAATTTAGTAGGTACAAGTAGAACATAGTCTGGAAGAACACATAGGCTACTAACTAAGTTTTCTTTTTAATTCTGCGCGGATGGAGTTTCGGGTGACTGTTATTTTTTAATTTTATTTAACAAATTATGACTTGGCAAAACATCTACATACCAGTAGCACTGAACGCCCAGCAAGAATTACAAGTAGATTGATCTTTGACTTCAGTCACCACGTTTTTATCTCGCCAGTCGAATTCTTCCGGAGCTTCCATACTATCTAATAGAGTCTCAACTTCAATTGTCGTATTATCAAAATCAGACCTTCGTCCACTAATAGCAAAACCTGTATATTTAGCTGTAAATTCCTCATGTGTCAAATCTGCGAACTTTGTAACACCATGTATAGCCGATTTACTATTCTTATTATTCTCATTTATTCCTTCAAGGTTTTTAACGAAGATTTCATAGCGATGATCGTATTCATTACGATCATATTTTTTATTATATTTTTCAATAAATTCTTCAAATAGTTGTTTAGAATTTTCTATATCGTAACTAACGCTGCTCGGTTCTATAAGACCTTTGTTCAATCGATTAAGATCAAGTGCTCCAACAACAATTATAAAAATTGTAATTAATAAAATAAATTTCAACATTTTTACAATTACTTTACCGTTCAACAAAACTAAGTAATATTCATTTCTAATAATTTCAAACTTATATACTAATTTTACAAAGAAATCAATGTTAAAAATTCAACATAATAAATTCTTTATGGTTACAAGAAATTTGTAGAATTTAAGTATAATTTAACGATAAAATTCCATTTCGTTTATTATTTTTTAGATACTTTACATTCCGAATTACATTTATAGTAATAAAAATGTAAAATTTCATTCATTTATTGATAACACTCGATTTATTAGTTTTTTTTTTATTTATGCAGTAAATGTTATGTTACCACTTGGCCAGCGTGGTTGACTATGGCCTAATCACCCTTAACTAGGTTAGGCTCCGAGCTCCTCGGTGAGGACGTGTAGTGAGCTGATGATGATGATGATGAATGTTATAATAATAAGTTAAAATATTTTTTCAACATGATAAGGTGTATTTAGATTTTTTATATCATTGGTTAACAAACGAGCAAGCGGCCACCAGGATACTCCGAAATAGCGAAGCGATCGCTGCTAATAGAATCGACGTAGGAGGCAAAGAAAAAGGATATATCCCCTTCCAATGTGGCCCTTCTTCCGTCAAATCACTCCTCCTTACCATCTGTTCTTTATAAGAAAAGAGTGGGAAAGGAAAGAGGACTAAAATTAGGCCTCCGGTACCACATTCATCAGACGAAATACGGAATTACTTCCACTTCACTCCTGCCTTCTGTGTGGTCGTGGTATTGCACCGGACAAGCCGACCCATTCCTGCAAAAGATGTTTCTGTCGTCTACCACTGATTTTTTTTTAATTCAACCGATCTTTTATAAATTTATCTTAAAATAATAGCCAAATATATATTAGAGAGCCCCTTTGATCACGACAAAATGTTTAACAATCATCTAAAGGGAATGGTAATATTTTACCTTCGCTAAAACAACGAATGTTGATAAAGAAAACATGAAATACTCGATTTTTGTCAACCCTATCAGTTGTATGAATTTAAATATGTTAGGGGAATGAGTAACATGATGTCTTTGTAAACAATTTATTTAAATGAAAAGGCCTGGCCTAAAGTAAAAGTTCAAAATCAATTTTCTGACTAATTATATTGTTTTAGGTATGTTTGATTGAGCTGGATCTGCGGGAGCTAGAAGCGATGGACTGGCAGGAGAAGGCGCAGGATAGGCGACTTTGTCGATCTCTTGTGTCGGAGGCCAAGACCCACTTTGGGTCGATGCGCCAACGGAGTTAGTAAGTATTTTTGATTTAGTTTTCTAAGCTACATTCAAAAAATGTGGCCTATGGGCATAGATCACTATCGATCCGAAGTTGGAACTGACTAGATTTATTGGCATTTTTTTTATTTTTTACACAAGAAATTGACAAAACAACGTTTTTAAGTGTTTGCTTTTCAGGATTATAAAATTAAACAACACAAAGTATATATAATGAATGTGGTATATAATATCATAACTTATGTAAATTTTAAGGATTTGATTCCGTACTGCTTACGCCATCTATGTGCATTTAATGTTGCCTATAGAATGTAACGGAAAGAGTACGGATTAATAGACGCATCGTTTTAAGTATAATTATCATATGTCTATATTTTCAATCTTTTAACTATTTCCGAAAGATAATTTTTAATGAAGTAATTAGGTGTTGACGTAAAAACTAATTATGAAAACTTTTACCATTAAACTTGACGCGATATAGGTTCTAGATAGACTACATAGATGGCGCTGCTTTAATATTGAGTAACAAATAAGTTTATTATAGTAAGAATACATGAGACAAATATAAAATTTTAAAGACACATTCCATTAAAAACATTAATTACATTAAAAAAAATAAACCGAAGGGACTATATGATAAAAAACTAGTAGATTATAATGGCAGCATTTAAAACTGTCAGTGTCAACTGTCAACGACAACACGAGTTATATTTATCAGCTGATTGATAGAAGCGGCATCTTAACCTATAAACGTTTTATCTTGTTTTTAATAACATAAACTATATAGTAAAATTAACGAAAGCTGTGTTAAACAGTCACAATTACATTACAGTGTATTTCAAATTCATTGATTGTTGTGCTTGCTATCCGCGCGAAGTGATTCTTGTGTTAAGAGTTTGTGCTAACTGTGGTCAAGAATTTGTGTTAAAAATATTAATAAGTTGTTAAGGTTTAAATTAAAAGCTATTTAATTGGTACTTTAAGAAATATTACAAGTTTCACAAAACGTATACGATTGACAGGAACATAATTGGTTGTATGATTTTGTTTACTCACAAGGGTTGTTTATAACCTCACTTAAATTAATATTTACTTATAGTACGCATGATTAGATACATATGTACAAATTTGTCACGAAAAGTGTGTAGAATAAATATTAAACTTATATCTCGTAATTTGAAAAAAATGGCGGGTTCTATTTCGCAAGTGGAGTGTGATACTAAAATGGCGGGTGATGAAGTGCCTTCGAAAAAACTAAAATTAACTGACATTGGTCCCTTGAAACGCACTGTCGCGACAATGTGTGGTGCGTGGAGGCCGGAAGAAGAGGATGGTGGACTTATTTTGGTGTTTAGAGACCGGAAACCATGTTTAAGTCCAGATCCTGAGAGAGAATGTGACTATCCAGAGAATATTGAAGACTTTTGGCTGGCGACTTTCCAAAGCGACGATGATGATCAGGTATGTTTATTATTCTATAGTTTTTCTTAAGCTTCTAAGCAAAATGAATTTTATGAGGATGAGCATTTCAGCGCCATCTATTATTAGGTATTTAAAAACTACGACCGTTAGACTGTTCGTCGTTTGTATTAGTTCTTAAAGCCACATATAGATGGTGCTTATCAAAATCAAACAAACGATTGCTGTGAACATCGGAAAAGTTTAAAGAAAGATTAAAGATACAAGCACTTTTTGAGACTATCTTGTCGAGACCAACTATTCTATGGCTGTCCCACCTATTTTACTATAGAGAGCCTTTGGATAATACACAACATTGCTTCTATTAACGTTAGGTTAATCAAAGGTAGCCGCAAATCATGCCTGCGCGGTCTGCGTAACGGAGGCGTTGGAAATAATTAAGTCGGGCAACCCTCATTAATACGGCGCCACACTAATTTAAAACCGTTTCAATACTGAAGTCAACCCGGTAATTAAATAGCGAAAAGGTGAGTTACTTTATAAAATTAGATATTACATCTACTCCATACAAATATATTGTAAAATATATTATTTTTTTGTTTTCTTTTTAATAAATTTTATCGGTTACATATCGCATACTAAATTATTAAGAGGTAATATGACTTGTCTAGAACTAAAGTGTCTATGATAGCAAATAAACATTTTCAGATAATAAAAGAAACACGTTTAAAGCCATTATGTAATTATGAATGTTGTTTTATTAATGTTTATCATACGGTAGTTAAATAGGTAGATAAAATAAACAGATAAAGCCCGGATTTATTTCATAACTAGGGGATAACTTCAAAAAAACATCCATCCATCTTAACATTCGCATTTATAATATTAGTAAGACGATGGGACGGAGATGACGGTAGGACAAGTTCAGTGCGTTGATGTTTAAAGATGCTCATAGTTTATCCAAGAATGTTACATAGACCGCTGAAATTCTACACATATAAACTTATATGAATAAATAATTCAGTTAATACTATTGAAGTGGTTCTGAGTTACAAGACTTTATAATTAACTAATTAGTTTGACAAAGCAAGTACATTGATTAAATATCGTTCGATCATGTAATGGGAAATGTAGAACAATGTCTAGATTAAGTATATACATCTAGTTTATACCTATAGTTAAATCTTTTAACAGTGGTAGAGCCCGCTTTAACATCTTCGCACGAATCGGCCCGGCTCGCCCGGTGAAATACCACGACCACACAGAAGACAGGCGTCATGTGGAAGCAATTCCGCGTTTCGTCTGACGAGTGTGCGTCCCAGAGGCCTAATTTAGTCCTCTTTCCCTTCCCACCCTTTTTCTCTTAAGGAAAGGATGGGAAGTGGAAGTCGACTTTCCGGATGAGAGGATGCATTGAAAGGGGAGATATTATCTTTCTGTGCGTCCTCTCCTCCTTCGATTAAAGGTAGGCAACGCATATGCAATCGTGTATGTCTATGGGCAACGGTCACTTCGCTATTCAGCGATTTCAGGTGGCCGCTCGCTTGTGATTGTGATATAATTGTGATATAAAAAAATCTAGCAATATCTAAATGTAATAAATAATAATTGACCATTTTGTCTATTTTGGATTTGTATCTTAGTGTATTTACTTGTTAATTTAATTACGATTTAATTTAGTCAAAGCAAGGCGATTAAAATACTAATATAATAAATCTTACTAATATTATAAATGCGAACGTTCGGATGGATGTATGTTTCTTTGAAGGTATCTCCGGAACAGCTCAAAGGATCTTGATGAAATTTTGCACACATGTAGAATATAGTCAGGAAGAACATATAGTCTATTACTCTTTGACGTTTTTTAATTCCGCGCGTACGGAATCGCGGGTAACAGCTAGTAATAATAATAAAAGACTGCATTGTTTTGTACTAGCTGTCGTCCGCGATTCCGTCCGCGCGGAATTAAAAAAAAACTCAAGATAAATAGAGTAAGATGTAGGTTTGTTAGAAGGTCCAGAACCGCTAAACGGATGAATCTGAAAATTTGGCATGGATATAGAATATTGTCTGGAATAAATGCCATTAGTCTCATGGTTAAAGGTGCAGATTCCGGACCCCGAGATCGGAGGTTCGAATCCCACCATTCGACTATTGTCGTAAACCATATCCTAGCACAAGCCTAGAGCTTAGTTGGAATGGTAAAAGAAATATTAGTAAATTTATAAAAATCTGCTAATATTTTATAAAAAAAAACATATAGGTTACAAATTAATTGTTTCACTACTAAGTCGCGGGTGTCAATTAGTACGTTATGATTTTAACATTCTATTATTTTTAAAAAATTATCTTTTATTTGAAGTAGGAAAATCACTCCAAAATACCTGACTATACTAACAGGAACGAATATATTACAGCTCGGTGCCCAGTATACCGTTGTGTAGAGCTGTGACGTCACGCTCTGTCGGCGCCTTGCTTATTCAATCGAGCAATGTTAATGAGATGTTGACGAGGCACTTCATACAGCCTACCCAAATGCTCCCACCATTTCATCAGACGAAAATGAAAGAGAATAGAAATGAACAGACCTTTTACTAAATATATTTACATGATTTATTATTTTTTAAAAATAAAATCGTAGATGAGTTGCCGACCTTTAATATGTTCGTTCTTTTCTTGTAGGTTCCTACTTGTAGGAGTCTTAATTGGAAATACCGCTGTGGACAGATTATAACGCGGCTTTTTTAGGTAGGAACTTAAGGGAAAACTTACACTACTTACGCGTAATTGTTATGTTTTTCATTAAAAGTCCCGACCTAATTTTTATCTTGTTAAAAAGTCTCGTAAGAAACCATTCGCATTAGAAAGATATTCAAAGGTGTGCTTGAAATCAACTAGTCCGCAAGGGGCCGGGGTTGTTGACTAAGGTCTAATCAGGTCTAAGGGTAGGGTCAAACCTTAAGTAAAAATGTATATGAGCTGACTACGATCTAAACGGAGTAAGCATAAAGCATTCCCACCTGAAAAAAAGAAAAAAAAAACAGGTAATAGGACATAGTCTGGAAGAACACATGGGTTACTAATTATTATTTTTTTACAGCTATTAATTTTATAAACTAAGCACGTTTTAGAGGAATTTCTCTATCAAATCTTCTCTGTTCATTTCCATTTGACCTATAAATGGATTGCAATCACGGCTTCCAGTTATTTATCCATTGGGTATGCGTTGCATCTGATTGTTTCTGTCAGGACGTGACTGGCAACTAGTATCAAATTATAAAATACACAATTGTAGCGCTGCTTCTCAATTCATGTTGCATTTGCCTCAATTAAAACTTGTGTTAGGATTTTCATGTTGCGTTTGTTTCGTGTTGGCTTGTTTAATATATTTTTGTTATTTACTGTAAATAAAATTATTAAAAAAGATTTTTATGGAATTGTTTATCTTTTATATGTTCTCCTTCCTTAAGGACTTACGTCTACAACCTTTGACTTTCTTTAAGATATACATATTATACTCACCTTGAAATCATCATTATCATCGTCATCAACGTGTCCTTATCCCTACGGAGGTTCGGCACAGTATGTACTACTCCTCCATACATCTCTATCAGCCGTCATATCCGAATCTTCCCCCTTCCTACGTATAACCTCTTTCAGACAATCCATCCATACTTTCATTGGACTTCCTCTACCTGTGTAGCCATCCATATTATTTTTATAATTACGCGTCTGTTCAATATTATTACTTCCATGACGTCGTCTAATCATGTACAGATTAGTAAATCATTTTTAGTGTAGTTTACGCCCGAAAATTTTAAAACAATTCTTGTCGATGACGATACGATTACGCCCACTGATGTCAATCATGACACGACAAAGCTTGTTAAATTTCTAACATGTATTTAGAGAAGCTCTAGGAAGATATAGGGTTACAAATGCGTTATGTATCTCGCTCGCTTGTCATCTGGGAATAGATGCTAACACTAGGTGTAATTTTAGCAGCGCCTCTACCGCTTTCTCTGTTTAAAACAATGACTTTAAATTCAAACATTAAGAAATAATATAGATTTTGATAGTAGGATAGTCTTACATTATAAATGCGAATGTTTAGATGGATGGATGAATAGATGTTAGAAAGTATCTCCGGAAATGCTCAATGGATTTTTATGAAACTTAGCATAGATGTATTATAATATATAATAGAACACTGTCTGCGCGTACAAATATCCTACTTATAAGTTTTCTTATGAGTCGCGGATGACAGCTACTTGACATATCTTATATATAAAATTCTCGTGTCAGAATTTTCGTTCCTATACTCCTACGAAACGGTTTGACCGATTCTCATGAAATTTTGTGAGCATATTGAGTAGGTCTGTGAATCGGCCAACATCTATTTTTCATCCCGCGCGGACGGAGTCGCGGGTGACAGCTAGTATTCTATAGAATTATTTTTCTTTTAAAAGGGTCCAATGATATCTTCTAAGTCCTTATTAGGATTAAAATACTGTAGGTAATCTTATTCGTTTCTATTGTTAACGTATTTAAATATTTTAAATCTGTAAGCTCTATGAATCAGTTGGAATAGCATTTCAGTTAATTTTATCTCGACGTTTAGGTTGAGTAAATGAATCAGTGGTCATGAGTAAATACAACTAATCATTTTTCGCGTAACAACACGAGTCACATTAACGAGTAATGTATTGCGAGGTACAATTTCACTGGCGACGTTTAAGGTGTCATTTCACTACGACTAAATGTTATAAATTGAATCCAGCTGTGAGATATAATGAACGCTATTAAATAGAGTATAACAGCTTATATTATAATGTTACTAATATACGTGTGACAATTTATTATAATGATGTGTTTTGAAATTACCATCTTACTATCTTAATTCGTACTTATCTTACTAATAATAATTTATCATATTTTTAATATAGTACATTTCATATCCAAAAGAAAATATACAAAACATATTATATTAAAAACAGAACACCACCGGCTGCGGAATTCCATGACTGAAACAACCAGTGGTCAGGGCTGTAGAGACAGGAACCTTCTCACGATGTGCGCGGTTTCTAGGATAACTGCCTTTTGTATAGGACCCTTAATCCAACTGTTTAGCGAGAGCTTGTTGAGATGTTGGTCGAAGCTGATCGCTATCAGTCCATTTATCGATACGACTATCGCCTATTACGACTAATGCGAATGTTTAGATGTTTGATATAAAGTATATCCATAATGGCTGTACGGATCTCGCAGTAATATATAGCATTGATGTAGAAAATAATCTATAAGAACTTTTTTTTTTTATTCCACGCGGTTGTAGTCGCGGGCAAAAGCTAGTATGATATACAGTCAAACCTGGATAAATGAGAATCCAAAGGTCCGCGATTTTTCTTGCTTTTTTTTTCTTGCTAATAAACGAGGTTCAGGCTAAGCGCCATCTGCGCTTGGCCACCTCAAACCCGGTGAAGCTGTAAATGCCTCTTCAAGGCAAACAGTGACTACTCAGTCACAAAAAAAATTGCTAATAGAGGTTTCTTTCTAACCTTAATTTCTCGCTTATAGAGGTTGTCGGTTGCGACCGGACTGAAAGACTCGCTTATAGAGGTTTCTCGCTTATCCGGTTTCTACTATATTAGTAATGCTTATATCAATGTAAGCGGCTATGTATAAGGCTAGATATATTATTCACGATTAGTTTCAACTACAGCGATGTAATATGTACCTAATATTCCCCAACCGGATTACTGGCAGCTTAACAGATTAAACGTAAATCTTCTCGCAGTTAAATTAACGGCTTTGCATAATAAATTATATTATTTTTTTATTTGAATTTACATACAATTTATTTTATTTTGTATCAATAATCTTTATTGGTTTTAAAAAGTGAAGTAATTTTTGACATTTGTTCTTTGTAATTTGCAGTTCAGTCCGAATACTGTTCCAGTATCGAAGCAGGGAAGACAGGAATGTAGGATATTATAATATATGATAAGTTATTACGATATTATAGGGGATAACTTATAAAAATTTTATCGATTAAAAAAGGCCAAATCTCTATTGAAATTAACAATTATATTTTTTTGTGTTCCGTACTGCTTAACGCATATTAAACGTATCGAACCTCCTTTGTAGCGCGGTAGAGTTTGTTAGCGGCCAAGGAGGTCAAACTGGCCGGTAATACGACGCCGCGAATAATATAAAAAAGAATAGTGTGAAATAATGGGAGAATAATTGAATTAAAAAAAAATGTGGTTGTTTAATTAGTTTTGGTTTAATAGTTTAATTTTGTTTATATTATATTATAGTTTGCGATATTATATACTAACTATTGTGCAATTGTTTTACAATGATAAATGATGAATGTAGTTACAATTTAAAAAAAAAAATTGAAAGAGTTATTGATTCCCACAACTGTACAAATCTCTGCGGCGGAATCGTTCAGAGGTCGTTGTACACGTACCTCGAAAAAATAATACGGAACTCTTATAGGATGACTTTGTTGTCCGTCCATCTGTATGTCTATCAAGAGCCTTTTTTACTAGTCGGCGGGTGGAGCAGTAATTACGAGATTTAATTTACTCTTAATCACGTGATCGGACGTTTGTACCCTTAACCATTAAGCTATTGGAGGTTCATAGAAATTATTTATATACATATAAACTTTTATAGACAAACAAACAAACCAACACAACAAAAAAAGTTTGTTGTGTTAGTTTGTAACATCTATGTTACAAACCAACGTGTCAAAGTTCGGCAGTAAACTTTTTTTTGTATATATGGTATCTTGTAATACTTTATTTTTTGAAATGCTGGCAATTTGTGTCTCGTCGAAGATTTATTCAATATTCAACGAACATTATGAATTTTCTTTACATATGCGCCAATCTTATTAAAGTGCACATTTTCCTATTCTAAAATATTTCTCGGCAGCCTTTTAAAATGGGAGCGTGACAAGAAATTCATTTATATATGGCGTTCGCCGGGGTATTCACGTAGGCAAATATTGACGCATATAAAATAAATTCCACTTAAGTTGCTTATAAAAAGGTTACAAAGTAACTTTTGTTCGTGAAAGTACATTTTAGAATCTATATAATTCAGTTTTTAGTTGTATTCAGTATTAATTAAACAGTCTGTGGTCAAATTAAATGGAGACGAGAAATTATAATAACATAAATGTCTGACAATATCATTAATTGTCTATGCATTTAATAGATAGATATTGGAAGATAAATTATTTAAATAGATTAAATTGTAGAAATATGTATAGTTCTTAAGTTAC
Organism: Papilio xuthus; assembly: GCF_000836235.2. Taxonomy (NCBI): domain Eukaryota; kingdom Metazoa; phylum Arthropoda; class Insecta; order Lepidoptera; family Papilionidae; genus Papilio; species Papilio xuthus. Next base: position 3,897,915 of record NW_013533994.1, read on the forward strand.
TTGTTATTTTTTTTTTAATTATTATAGCAATTATGTGCTCTTATTAAAATATTTCCTCCTATAAACTTTGCAAGTATCAAGACATGCGATCGTTGTATAACGACAAACATTGAGTCACGAAACAGTAATTGTTTCATCCCTTCAGGATGAGATCTGTCGTCCGGCCAAACAATACGTGACCTAAGCGCGGTCACGCCTCTTCACATGTCACTTCTCATTGTGTTTACACTTATTTAGTTGTTACAATTTCTATTCTCTAGAAATCTTTCTATGTTCTTTCAGGGTATATATTTCTCTTGTGCTAAATTGTAACGTATGATGATTTTGACAAATTATATAAAGGTTACTGGTTTTACAGAGGATCAGAAATAAAAAAAAACGAAAAAAAACACAAAATTCGACAATATTTAAAGAGCACGTCTTAGGCAAATGATCGATGATTTTGAAGATTATAGCAATACGCAGTCTCTATAGGTTAAAAAACTGGTTTGGAATTATTTTCATTTTTTTATTTTTTTCTTTAACAGAAAACAATTAAACAATTTCATAGTTACTGGTATGGGTATTCTGTAGTTTTTGAGTATAAAATTCTGAATAAAATGCTGACGACTATTTTTTGTTATAGTATGTGTGTAAATTGCGTTGCCAGTGGTTAATAGTTTTCCAAATGGAGCCATTCCACTTAGTGGTCCGACATTTTACTGTAACAGCACTGTATCGACGATAAAAAGTCGTTCAAAATATATTTTACTTATAGTTGTTCGTATGAAAAAATGAAAAAAAAACCTTAAGTGGACTATGTGATTTTACAGATTATATTCTAATTTTTTTTTAATTTTAGCTACATCCATTAGAAATGTGAATGTTTAGATTGATAAATGGATGTTTGTTAGAAGATATCCGGTCGTGGTCATCAAGTATCAGTGACCCGCTTCACCAGGCGCCGCCACTCCTCCCTAGTCGTTGCCTTTTTAGTACATTGGTGTAGAGACATCTACAGCCGCTCTGATTTCGTCGGTCCATCTCATGTGCGATCCTTCGTGTGTCTGGCAAGCGCTCGATGGACTCGTCATCACGTCTACAGACGTGACCAAAAAATGTGACAATGCGAACCCGAACAATGGATGACAGACGCTGCTTGATACCGAGTTCTTCGAGGTTTGACTTGTTAGTCCGGCATGCGGTTCAAGGTATCTCCAGAATGGCTGCATGAAATTCGCTGGAATTAGACATAGGTGTAGAATAGTCTGGAAGAACACATAGGCTACTTATGTTTTTTTGTTCCACGCGGGCCACAACTAGTAATTGTATAAATTTTAAATTTCGAACATAATTTTCTGACACCAAAACTTTGTCGATACTAATTTTACGATAACATCGAAGGTCTCGTCGTCGCTTAATAGCGTTTAGGAAATAAATTGCATGACGTCATTATGCAAAGTTCACGAATAATGACGTCATACGTTTTGTAAGAAGTAGAGCAACTACTAATAACTGGTTAACTTGATCAAACTTGGCTTTTTATTACATTATTAATGGCAACTATCTAGTAACTTGTTTTTTTTAGTTGCGGTCAAATTTATACGTGTAATTTTTTTCAGCTTTGATTCCTAATAAGTAGTCTAAGTCTAAGGCCAATTATAAGACAATTACCATGTAGGATTTTTTACTCCAAAGGTACCTTAATAGCTAGGGAATAGAAGAAACTGACAAGATCAGTTGCTAAATTATCTTTGTGGGTCTATATGAATTGTAAATATTTAGTATTTTGAAGTAGTTTTTATAAGTATCTAATTTTATATTTTTTTTCGATTCTCTGTCGACGACTTTGAACTTTCTGGTGGCGCATCACATATTAATTATTTCGCATGGGTTTTACAACCGAATAGGCTGTACAGATGACATAAAGCGGGGCTTAAAAGAAATTGGCATGGAAAGAATTGAGCCTATGGCATCTATGTAAACTAATTTTAAGTTGCGAAATACTCTTATTCTAACTGAGATTATGGTATTAGGATTATAAAGTAAATTGTGATGAAATTAAACTTCTAATAAGTTATGGCAAACGAAATGAAGCAACCAATTACAATGTTTCTCAACCGCATACTTGAACTTTGCCAACTATAAGCGTAACATTTCTGTTGTCCATTATTCAGGGAGTTGCAAAGAATGTTTTGTAGAATTAATTCACTTTTTCATATCTTTCCGATGGAAACTTTAACACTTAATGTTATGAACTAGTTTATTCCTTTTAATTATTTACTTCGTAAAACTTTTACACGAGTCACGGAATCGAGTATCGTAAACTTTTTGTTCTTCGAATTTGATATAAGTCTTTTCCGTAGCGAGAGCGTCGTTGGCTCAGGGGTTTAGGCACTTGACTTGTAATCTGCATGTCCTGGGTTCGAATCCCACCATGTACCAATGTTTTTCGATTTTTGTTTTATACCGTTTTATCCGACGTTCTTACGGTGAAGGAAAACATCGTGATGCAAACTGCACATATCTGAGAAGAATTTTAAAAGATATGTGTGTGTCAACCAACTCGCACTGGGCCAGCGTGGTTGACTATGGCCTAGTCACCCCAATTTAGGGTAGGCTCCGAGCCCCTCGGTGGGTACCTATGGTGAACTGTTAATGATTTTACGTAAAATGGAATATATAAGGTTTCGAACACATATATTAACCAACAATCAAGGCATTTATTCAGATATATTTTTCATTTTATTAATGCATTTTCGTCTACAAATCCGGGAGATATTTCGTCCTGTATAACTCATCTCGCAGATTTAATTTCGCGTCGACGCCTCAGCCGCAGCGGCCCAGATGCACTCAATTAAGATAGTCTCCAGCTTATATTTTAATATTTTAACATACTCCGAAAATGTCATAGTAAACATAACATACAATCCAATTAAAAAATTGATATCGTCACAGACTCAAAAGACGACTATTTTAATTTTAAAGCGGGCTCAACAGTGGTAGAGCACGCTTTAACATCGCACGAGTCGGCCCGGCTCGCCCGGTGAAATACCACGACCACACAGAGGACAGGCGTGAAGTGGAAGCAATTCTGCGTTTCGTCTGATGAGTGTGCGACCCAGAGGCCTAATTTAGTCCTCTTTCCCTTCCCACCCTTTTTCTCATAAGGAAAGGATAAGAAGTGGAAGTGGACTTTCCGGATGAGAGGATGCATGGAAGGTGAAAATATTTTCTTTCTGTGCATCCTCTCCTCCGTCGATTAAAGGTAGGCAACGCAAATGCAATTGCGTATGTCCATGGGCAACGGTCACTTCGCTATTCAGCGATTTCAGGTGACCGCTCGCTCGTTTGCCACCTTATGATATAAAAAAAAATCATTAAAATTAATCTTAGGACCCTTTTTATTTAATAAATTGTTTATAACGTTACTAAGAATAATGATATCATGGTTGAATCGTAACAAAATTTGAAAGAAATTGAATTGTTACTGCATGCGACCTCTATATGGGGCCAATTGAAACCGCGTAATGTGTAATTGCAAATTTATTACATCCCCATTATTGCCAAATAGATGAATACAAATTTGTGAAATACTATTTTAGATGTTCAATTGTATTTTAATGTAAGAGTAATCTTTATAATTATTACAAAACAAAAGTAAATTGGATATGAACCTTAAATGAATGTAGTCGATCCTAGCTATCAAAGTGGATAAGTTCAGTGTGATGTAGAGCAAACCCTTGCTTTTTCGAATCGCATCGTTTCGATTCCGCTTCGGTTCTGTTTTCGCGGCAGTGTACTACGAGCTTTAGGCTACATCATACATGGCTCATGATATAATTTGCGCTTTTATGTCACTATCTTTGTACAATCACCGCTCCCTTGTTTGTGATATTAACATCTATACAAGCTGTATTCAACTTGCTGACGGTATACAAAAGTGTACATAATTTAAAGTACCAAATGAAAATATTTCTTAAGCTAACAATCGCAATTGTGTGGGCCTTAATGCCGATTTCCACTAGCACGTTCGCAAAAAAACTCGTATTAATTTTATTTTTAATTTTATCGGGCGCTTTATCTTACTAATATTATAAATGCGAATGTTTAGATGTATGGATAGATAGATGTTTGTTAGAAGGTATCTCCAGAACGGAACGTATGGATCTCGATGAAATTTGGCAACCGTAGACAACTCATTCGGTTTTTTTTTTTAATTCCGCGCGAACTGAGTCTCATGTTGCAGCCAGTATTATATTAATATGATTGTTTCAATTTACTTAAGTTGGGAATAAAACAAAGAGGTAATATGGATGAGTATTTTTTTTTAATTTTTTATGTAATGCCACTTCCTGAAATATACTCGTAAAATATTATGCTAATACATGTGTGTTACTGTAGTGAAAATGGATACGTTAAACCGTAACACTGTTAGTCGTAACAGTTTCTTTGATGTTTACTTCATTAAGTTGGTCAAATTTGAGTCAAAGGTAAGAGGATTACAAAGACTTGCTCTTTGACATGAAACCGAATCCGTTAGTAATTCTTACGGCTTCAAACACAACTTGTTTATTACTGGTCATATTTACAAGGGATATGTGTGTGTTTTATTATAATTTTTTACATAAATAAAGCGCTTCATCAAAACTTACCGTAGGCTTCCACTGCTACTCATATAAAATATATATTTATCACTTTATTTTTTTATATTTTTTAATATATTGAGGAATTTTATTGCATTTTGCGTGTAACAACTTTTTAATTATCCAAATCAATTAACCAGAATAATTTTGTAGAGCAAAATATATTGAATGTTTGTAATTTGTATGTTGATTGTTGTTGAGTTACGTGACAAAGATTTCATTAGATGTCTGATGTCTGTCATACAGTTTACTGCACGTATTTGTATTGACACTAGTTTCACACAAGGGTCGAACAAAGTGTCAGAAGACTTAAAGAATTTTGGACCCTGTAGACAAAGATATATTCGATTAATAAGCGACATATCGTTAACATCTTTTACTTTTTGCTGTTCCAATGTTATTTTGTCTAAAGGGAATGTGTGGTAATACTGAATTACCTTACTCTTCTGCCCTAGTGTGTAATGCCTAAGATGAGGGCTTGTTACGAGATTACAAGCTTCCCCCTCCACCCCTCCACAGACGCCCTGTTGCCGTGACGCCGCGTTAATCTCAAGCTGATTGCGACAAGCAATTTGTTTCTTCGTAAACGTTGTCGCGACTGATATTGTGAGAAAATAGAGACATAATTAAATGTTAAGGAACTTTCAACAAACGTTTTCACGCTGAGAAAGTGTTATAAATAGAAGCTTTGTTTAGCACCTATACACCTTAAATTTACTTGAGTATAATTTAATCGTCTTTTAATGTTGTCAAGTAGAATTTTTTAAATTGTTTTATAGTATTAGTAGTTGTCGCCCGCGACTCCGTACGGAATGAATTAGCCTATGTGTTCTTCCAGACTATGTTATACATCCATGCCAAATTTCATCGAAATCCGTTCAGCCATTCTGGAGGAACCTTAAACCATCCATCCCTCTATCCATCTAAACATTCCAATTTATTATATTAGTAAGATGAGTTATTAGTATTCCTTACAACTATAAATTCACATAATAAAAGTATTGATCCAAGATTTAATTTTTTATTACGTTTCTAATATGCTATAAAAGAAAGATCTTCTATGCAACAAGTTTCAGGTGATGTTTCAGAACACGTATCACTATTAAAATGTTTAGTGACACAACCTCGTTTGTCTTCATTTCATTGTCTCCTCGGAATCGTGTCGTCGCATTTGATACGTGAATTAAACTCGTGCGTAGCTTTACTGTATCCTTGTATAATATCCTTGAACGCTGTATCAAATCTGTTTATTTGTTGACTTAAAAGGGATTGACGAATACGGTACAATAGGAAAAATCTAATATGACCGACTTCACAAAATGTCGGATGACAATTTTTTGTGCAAAATGGGTGACAAACGAATTGATGAGTAGAATATAGAATGTTAAAACAAAATGGCCGCTCTGACACAATTGTAGACAACATATTGACCGTTGTTTACAAAATTCAATATGGCTATGAAATATAACTTGTCATGAATTGTGACAACCCTGCGTTTTAGGTTCTAGTCCTAAGGCGCAGGGCTGCCAAAAATGTCTAGAGAGACTGTAAAATGTAAGCGATGTCAGCAAATATCGAAAATAATGTAATGCTCTTCATAAATAGGGTGTCGAAACTTTTATAATATACGTATTACCTTAAGAATTGTGAATATGTTAATAACCGACAATTTTGTTATTATCGAAACTAAATTTGTCGAAAGGTCGATCGTTACATATCCTTTGTGAAAAAAGAACGGCTAAAATTTTTAATCGTGTCCTTTTCATAAGTTACCATGCATCAAGTTTCGGCAGCTTTGTTAACATGCTAATGAGGAAGCGGGTCTGAAAAGAAACGACGCTGTAACCTAATTAACAGTACCGCGAATTAAGTAGCTACGTGAAAAGAAAAAAGGTGTAAAAGAAAAATTAACATCACCCAAGACTCCATACATGTTTATCACGGCATGGGTTAGAATTTGTGAGGTTTTTTTTCTTTAAATTTGATTTAGTAATTTCAAACCAGTACGACATTTGAGTTAGCATCGTTCATTTTTTTCTTCGTTAACAATTAATAGCTAGGAATACTTTTTAAAAATAGGAAATTTACAAATTCGTGTTGAATTTTCATTATTGAGTTCCGGTTTTGACGTCGAATATGGTTATTCATCATCATCAGCTCACTATATGTCCCCACCGAGGGGCTCGGAGCCTACCCTAAGTTAAGGGTGATTAGGCCATAGTCAACCACGCTGGCCCAGTGCGGGTTGGTTGACTTCACATATATATTTGAATTTCTTCTCAGATATGTGCAGGTTGCATCACGATGTTTTCCTTCACTGTAAGAACGTCGGATAAATGTACATATGTAAATCGGAAATCGAAAACACACATTGGTACATTGCGGGATTTGAACCCGGGACCTGCAGATTGCAAGTCAAGTGCTTGACCCCTGAGCCACCGACGCTCTATATGGTTATTACATTTCTATAAATCCATTAAAATTTTATGGGGTATTTTTTCAAAAGCACACGTTATGTCCACTAACCGGATTAGTTGCAGCTTTAAGGCTTTAATGTAAATTCTCTGACAATGCCAGAGCTTTGCATACTGTGATGCGTTATATGCTAAGCTTATTTTAGTTAGCTTCACTTTACTGAGTTATTTATGAAAATTCATTTTATGTGATGAAATTTTCGTAATTGTTAGCTTTATAAATTTTAAAATAAAAAATATTTTAATAAATATGGCCTATGTTACCCGGAGATAGTTTAGCTTCCCAACAGTGAAAGAATTTTTCAAATTGCTTTAGTAGTTTTGGAGTCTATTCAATGCAAAGAATCAAATCTTTCCTCCTTATAATATTAGTTAATATTATATGAAAATTATTCTATTATGAAATAAATGATGCCGAGAAATGCCAATCCAAAAATAACTCCGTTTTCTCGGAATTATAAAAAAAAGGAGTAGCCTATGTTCTAGACTACGACAAATTTAAGCGAAATCCGCGTAGCGGTTCTGGAGACCTTCAAACAAATATTCATCCATCTAAACATTCGCATTTATAATAATTTCATCTCAAAAAAATTTATCGGGCAGTTAGCATAAATTTAATATTTTCACAAAACGGGGCGAGTGTGCGCTATTCACTAAATGCTAAAGTGGTTTGCGGCAAACGCACTTCGAAATTAATTTAATATTCGTGTTGAAATCTATTTTGTGATGTAACTCATGCAATAGTAAATTCCATTTTAATTTATAAATTACCAATATTTCATTGAAATTAAGCCTAGGGAATACGTCCCCACCGAGGAGCTCGGAGCCTACCGGAAGTTAAGGGTGATTAGGCCATAGTCAACCACGCTGATCAAGTGCGGGTTGGTAGACTTCACACATATCTTTGAATTACTTCTCAGATATGTGCAGTTGCATCACGATGTTTTCCTTCACCGTAAGAACGTCGGATAAATGTACATATGTAAATCGGAAATGGAAAAACACATTGGTACATGGCGGGATTCGAACCCAGGACCTGCAGATTGCAAGTCAAGTGCTTGACCACTGAGCCACCGACGCATGCATTGCATTTATTACTCGATATAAACTCAATGAATAAATGTAATTTCTGTATTCATTCACTGTATTGCAACTTTCCAGCTTCAATATGCTTTTTTCAAATGCAAGAGTGACGAGAAATTTATTAAAATATCGCGAAGTATGCATAAGGATTTACGTGAGAAAATATTAGCACTTGAAATGCTTTTTCGATAAATAAAGTACTATAGTGAAATGTTTCTTTGCAACTGTTTTTAGAGTTCCATACCTCATAGGAAAAAAACGGAACCCTTATAGGATCACTTTGTTGTCCGTCCGTCTGTCAAGACCCTTTTTCTCAAAAACGCATGAAGGTATCAAGCTAGAATTGATTTCAGTATAAGGTGACAAAAGATCAAGCGGTCACTGTTTTTAGCCAAAGTAACAAAGTAACCGCTGCCCATAGATTCCGCATTTGCAGATGCGTAGCCTGCCTACCTTTAATCGACAGAGGAGTAGACAGACAGATAGAAAATATTTCCCATATCGTACCGTGCGTACCTTCTCCTACCAAATTCACTTGTATGGAAAGGATGGAAAGGGGAAGAGGATAAAAATTAGGCCTTCGCACACACTCTTATCAGACAAAATGCGGAATTACTTCCAATGTGATTGTTTCGTTGCATCGGACGAACTGGCCTTTTCGTGCATAAAATATAATTGTGGGATCTAACACTGTAAAAAAACGAAGCTTACTGTCTTCATCTATTATCTTCGATGTGTTGTATTTCTTTGTTTTTACTTTCAATTCTACTATAGCTTAACGACTATTTAAAATCATATCCAAATTTTATTCATTGAAAATGTTATAGTTTCATTTGAATGAACATCAATGTATGTAACAATATATTTATATGACATAATTGAAACTAAATAGGCATTCGTAGCGTATTCCGCAGTAACGGAGTACATTAAACGACGTGCTTTGTGCATTTAACGACCGAACAGTTTGTGTCGTAGCGCAAATGTTAATTTATCACGCTTGAAGTTCGCAGCGCACATGTCATCCAGCGATTGTACATTGTTTACCTCTTTGTACATCGAAAAATGCATAGTTTCAACAAGATACATGTTTGGTATACAAAGAAGACGAGTGTAGGGTTATTTTAGGGTCACCAAAAAGACTTCTGTTCCCTTGCTTCCTTGTTTTAGGACACTCCAGTTGATGTCATCGGACGATGATCCATTTACATTATATGTCTAGTTATTAGCAGTGACGCCGTCTGCGAGGAATTAAAAAACTTAGTAATCTAATTGTACGCGTCCATTGCCACGCCACGGACGCACCGCACGTAAGTATTATACGGAATTGCTTTACCTTAACGTCATGCGGGGACGTGGATGATGGAAGCAGCGCTATGTATATCATAAAAAGCAAAATAAAATCCGTTGCGGAACGTGCGTGCGGCGAGTACGGCGCGGGCCAATGGACGATCCATCCATCCATCCATCGAAACATGTGTAATATTTTCTTCAATAAATATTAATGCAATACGTTTCAATTTTACGATGGGCCATTAAAGCATCGTGGTAATATCATTATTTAAAATTACCCGATGCATTAAGGGTGTCTATTAATTGAAATCGATGTTTGGGAGATGAAAGCACTTGATTGATGCACCATAATGTCTTTCGGATAATAATAATTAAAGTGCTCGCGTTTGGTAAAGAGCTGTCTGCATACGTCATAACGTATACGTTTAAATTAAAAGCTTGTATTTGAAACAATTGTTGAATCGTCTGTCCTTTTTGTACAAGACTGATGACCGTGTAATGTTTTCATTGGTGTATCAAATCTATGCCCTTTTATTGGCTAAATGAGTTTTAAAAAGTAATGTAATATTAACTTTTTTTTCGATTATTCAAAAGTTATAGTCTTATAGTCGTTCGGGTTTATGGATATATTTTTAATTATCTGCTGCTTATCTGAGTGTCAAAAGTTTATAAAACAAATTCCAAAGATTTATTTCAATTCTCAGAGTATTTTACAAAAGCATTGTTTTAAAATCTCAGTATAATCGCGGTACAAAAAGACTTAAAGGGATGGTGTTTTTGCTTCGTACTGTACTGTTAATCCTTTTTAGCGTTCGCGGGTAAGTCTGACGCGTCTTAGACGTAATCCTGATTTGAAGAGATTCTTGTTGATACTGTACTTAATCCAAATAGACACGTCTCGTTAAGCTTGAAATCTGGTCTTTGTATTAAAATATATAAGGATCTTAAAACATCGTTTGTTTACTATTAATGATAATTAATATCAAATAAATACTTGTTCATTAAAGTCGCCTTTATTTTACCTGCGCTTATGTGCAATAAAAGAGAAATAATAATATCACTAGCTGCCGCCCGCGACCCTAATTACTAGCCTATGTGTTCATCCAGACTATGTTCTATATCTATGCCAAATTTCAGTGAGATACGTGTCGACGTTCTGAAGATACCGTCTAATAAACATCCATCTAAACGCATTTACAATATTAGTAAGATTTATTTAAAAAAAAACAAGAAATATCTTAATAAAAGAATAATTGAAATGTCATTACTGTAATGCTAACACTTTAAATATCTTAAAATATATAATAATCTGTTAATAAAGATTAAAATTTAATTAGCAACATGTCTGTCGATAACTACTCTATATATAGTATTCGACCAAATGGAGCCGTTACGTTAAGTGGTCCGGTTAACGGTAGCAACATAGTATCGGGTCGATAAAACGCAATTCAAAATGTAATTCTCTTGTACATTCTTGACCTTTATGCTTCTTATTTATATAAGTAGAAACACGTGCCGATTATACTTAAGACGTAATTGCTTCTTGTTAACGGTAGACAGTAACAACGTATGGGTATTGAAACTTTTGTGAGATTTTCTTTGAATAAGTGACGAATGGAATATAAGACTTATTTAGTCTTTGAGCTTTGAAGTCATAGAGGTATCATAGTTGATTTGGAGTTTTTGCAAAAAAAGTGCCTGTTTATATCTTGGTTTAAAAAAAATGATCTTCCAAATTATGAATGTTTAGATGAATTAATGGATGAATGGTTGTTAGAAGGTGTCTGCATAAGGGCTGCAAGGATTTTGCTGAACGGAACAGATGTCGAGTATAGTATGGGAGAACAAATAAGCTACCAATTATTTTTTTTAATCTGCGCAGACGGAATAACTTAAAGGAATTAATTGCGCAAAGATTAAGTAATGTACATATGTACTACAAAATTTAAATCTGTAGTTATCTTTTCCACATTTCTACTCAGAACATGTCTAAATGTTTGTTTTGGTTGACAGTGATACGTGTCCCATCTATCGCTGTAAGTAAAAAGTAAAAAAATACTACGGCAGCTTTTAGTACAATCCGAAAAGCTCTCTCTGACATCGTTGTTTTAACATTATAATTTAAATGTGTTTTAACATTATTCGATTTTGACTCACTGCATAATGTTTGCATATTTCTACAAAATTTTAAAATTTGACTAATTATTCCAAAAGACTAGGCCTTCTTCTAGTGACTCTTCAGTCTTGAAGGTCTTCCAAAGAACATAATTGAGTATTTTGAATAAGAAATAATTTTAACTATGGCCTAATCAACCCTAACTTAGGGTAGGCTCCGAGTCCCTCAGTGGGGACGTATAGTGAGCTGATGATGACTACTACTAAAATAATTGAGTACAAAATCATTTGTGATTATTTTAAGGATACTAGTTTGATTTATAGCAAAGAACAAAGCAAATTAAATTGGCTGAAGCTCATTCTTCGTGCAAGAACTATCTCCGCTTTCCTTATTCATGTTTAAAGTATTACAAGCTTCGGCAATATCGATAAGTAGCTTAATAGCATTGCATATGTAAGGCTAAACGACTTCTTCTACTTACCATTGGCTTAATAGACCCTAATGCTAAGCTGTGAATGGATTAAGTATTTACGAGTAATACTGCGGGTGCTTTGTGTTTATAAAAATGTTTGTATGTATACAAATGTTTTTATTATTGTGCTCAGATTGAAAGGTGTTCAATGTAAATAAGTGTTTATGCCATAATTCATGTAACGTAAGTTTCATTTTAGTTAAATTCTCAGTTTGCTGCTACTACTGCTAAGTAGCCTTAAGTAAGTTTATTTTATTCCATACGGACGGAGCCGCGGGCAACAGCTTTTTATTTATAAGGCCAGGTTGTGTGTTACTCGTATGTAAATGGTGTTTTCTTCAAGCTCTTGGTCTGGCAATCTCTTCCTTATTTAAGCCTTTAGTTTCAACAAACTGAATGACGTTAAAGTATGATGTTACAAAAGCCATAATACTATCGCCTTAACCATAAAGCGCTTTAAGATCTCGTGTAAAATCTTATACAGAGCACTAGTTTTTGGCTGAGAATTTTATGCTCTATCGATAGATAGAGCCGCTTTTAAGAGCGCTCGTAAAGCGCCAATGTTGTGTTTGCTTTGTTTATCTGATACTTTTATCTGTCTCTTGGAGTTTACGATTTACTTTACCGTTGTGCCGAATGGACTAATTTACACTTAGCATCTCAACCACTGCAGTTCATTACTAAGCCTGTTTTTATAAAGCCTTTATTCACTGGCAATAATAAACTTTATATTACAGTATTGACAAACTTATTTCCTAATAATAATTAACGTATATTATATGTATGTACAATCTATGGCCCAGCATCCAGTTGCGTGTCACGTTGACCCTCGACATAGGACTGCCCTAGTCTCTTCTACACCTCTTTATCGCGCGCGCTAATCTTCGCCATCCCTTTGGTAAGTCTTCCCATCTTTAAATTTGTCGTCCTCTTTGCCGTTTCCCTTCTCTGGGATACCAATCCATGATGTCTTTAGTCTGTGTAATAGAGAGTGATCCATTTTATATACTTCCCTCCCATAAAAATATAATTAAAGATAATCTTCATATCGCCTTTAAGGATAGATTATGGGTATAAGGGATCAAGCTACATTAGTTCAACACGTCAAACTCCAAATTATTCCTAAACGGTATTTAGGTTTGACAAAAAATCGATGACTCATTCGACATATCGAAAGGAAATCCTTTTTATACATAAATCGTACCTTTTTATAAGAACATTAATTGATATTTAATTAAAGTATAATTATGAGTCGTCAATTCTTCGCAATTATTTGTGTCCACTCATTCAACATTGTTTACGGAGGCTCTTTTGACGCTACGTTTATTTCGTGTTAATTGTACGACGCTTCATTAATCAATGACCAATTAAAAAGTAATCAACTCATTTCCAATTTTATTGAAACATTGTTAATTAATTGATAGAAATCAATTCTAATTGCTTAAAAGGAAAATTATGTTTTTAAAATATAAATATAGCTATGACAAAGCCCTAAGGGAGCTCTAAGTCCAGGACTGGATCGAGATGACGCGGAATCATTAAAACAAGGGACATTTTTATACAAGACCAAGATTCATTTTGGGTCGCTCTATTTAGTTAAATCTTTAATTTTATAATTTTTGTTTCTCTGTCATCTACCGATGTATGTACTCACCAAAATATACAATGTACATATAAATATACATATAAACATTATATTATTAATAGAGCATATGTAATTTTAAGCAAAATTCCTCTTTTTCGGTGTTACGAGTACAATTAGTAAAAGACGACAAATTTCAAATGAACTATACCAGTTGTAATTAAAACGAAATAATCATCGGAGTTATGTTACCAATTATATTTTCAGCGTTAATTATTTATTCAGTGTACGCTGAAAGTTTTACAACTCATTTAAAATCTAAATGAGCATTCAAGAGGAAAACATAAGTTTGCAAGTTTTCCCCCTTTTACTTTTAAGGTTTGTTACTTACCTAATTTAATGACGTTTGTGAAAAGGGTACTGATTGGATCGCCCGATGTGATTCTAACATCAAAAACTCTATTGAAAATCTTTTGGATGTAGATACGAAATTTTATTTGATTTAACTCATTGTTTACTTTCTTACTACATATATGGATGGATGGATGTTTGTTAAAATGTATCCAGAAATTTTACATATAGATAGAAAACTCTGTCTAAGATGTCTGAAAGAAGATATAGGCTATTAATTAGTTTTTTTAATTTTACGCGGAGGTAATCGTGGGCAACAGCTAGTTATATAATAAAATAGCGTAAATAAGAAAAGTTTGTATGTATTTATTCGTATGTTCATATATGCTACGAAATGTCTACGTAGATTTCTACGGAAATAAGATGCCTACGAATTCACCGATTTTAGCATTGATTTATATTTAACATCCTGTGTTATTATTATAAAGGGTGTTTACTGGCTGTGTATTTACAATCAATTAGTGATAGTTCAAGCGTGAAGCAACCTGTCGATACATGTATTATCTTAATTAGTAAGCAATTGAACAATGTTCACGACTACTCGCATGATTAGTTTATATTTTGGTTGACCGATAAAGATTATGGAATCGACTTTTAACTTAACGAAGTAACTGTGGCTTTAATGTTTGACCAAAATATTTGACGAGACAGGGAATTTCGATTTTAAATCTTACTATCTTAGTAATATTCTCAATGCGAATATTTGGATGGATGGACGGATGGATTGTTTGAAGGTATCTCTAGAATGGCTGAAATTTGGCATAGATGTTCGATAGACTGGAAGAACACATAGGCTTCTAATTAACTTTTTTTTAGTTCGCGGACAGAGTTGCGGGCAACAGCTAGTATTTATATACTTTGAATTTAAATATGCAATGTCTTCTTAAATCTTTTAAATGAACAATAGAGTGTATAGAACGAGGGAGTACGAACTGTGGCTGGTATTGCATGTTGAAATGAACCGTTCAAGCACGGAATCGAGACATTTACTGCACCCTGCAATACCTAATACTTTGCACAGGTGAAGCTTCGCGTGTACTTTACATTCTTTTTTGATAGTTTACTGTTATTAGTCAATACGTGAACGCATTGAGAAACTTAATTACAATATTAATTCTTTATTTGTTAACTAATTGTCGCCCGCGATATTGTCCGAGCGGAATTACATCTTAATTGGTAGCCTATGTGTTTTTCCCGGATTTGTTTTACATTTATGCCTTTCAACTAGATCCATGCAGTCGTTCTGGGATACCTTCTTACAAACATCCATCCATCCATTCACATCTTACTATATAAGTAAGATAACATTCATATATTGAAAATAATTATAATCGTGTGTTTCTACTGTCTTAAAAACATTTAGTCATCTCTCTCATTTGCATTGCAAAAACAGAGATAACCTTATTTGATTAATAAAATAAAATCTAGATTCCGCTGAGTCAAGTTCACTGACCAAACTAGATTTGAAGCAGACTCGAAAACAAACATATTATTGAAACAAACATGTTTCCTTGAATTGGTAACGATTCAATATCCGATGTTGTAAAATAACATACAAACAGCAGGAGTGAAGTAAGTTTCCATTAAGTAAATTCAATTTGTACCCACCCACTTTAATGTATGGACCGAAACGAGTTCAATTTGTTGATTCAAATACTTTGTTGTTTGTTATCTAATAATCGTCTCAACGTGAGTTTCTAAGACCAAAATTTTCGTTTGATAACACGTATTCATTGATTTATCATATTCTTAATATAGTACATTTCATATATAACAGAAAAAAATATACAAACCATGTCATATTAAAAATAAAGCACCACCGGCTGCGGAATCTCATGACTCAAACTACCAGTGGTCAGGGCTGCAGAGAGGAACCTTCTCACAATGCGCGTGGTTTCTAGGATAACTGCCTTTTGTATATGGCCCTTAATCCAACTGTTTAGCGAGAGCTATTTGAGATGCTGATCGTTTGATATATTGTTGTCTTTGTTTTGTCAAAGATAATGACAAGGATGACGATATGTTTTATACAGTCAGGTCTCAGAAACCAATGGTCAGTGAAGAAAAGTATTATTTATTTCTAGAATTCTTTGTTTCCCGATTGCACTTGTTCAAATTTTGTATTTTGATGCGCGATTCTGTATTATTCACTAATTTTATCAACATGACCTTTTACTAGTTTGTTAAACGAAAAAAAAAACGAAAATAAAATGGCACTGTACAGTACTGACAATGATTAAGATCACACAATCTCTTAATATTTTTATTCACCCAGTAAACAATATTCATTCAACTGGATTGCCCCAAAGTTATCGTGGAAGCGGTAATCCAGGAATTATTAACGATGGCTATGCACGGTAAGTTTTTTTTTATTTAAATTTAATTCAGCTTTGCAACGTGGTGTGCCAGTTTCAGCGCATGTTCACGTGAAGGCGGGGTGTTCGTCCGAGATAGCCAGCACGCACCAACGAGTAACTGGAGTTACATGGATCAAGCTTCTATAGAAGTGACATCGAGTGACATATTTATCTCATGTTAGCACATTCATAGACCAGTCTATTGAATACTGAATTGAAGTATTTTAATATTGTATTGTGGTTCCTTACTAATATATTATTAGTAATGTTTGATATTATAAGCCAATTTAATCCTGATAAAAAATCTTCTATTGATATTTTTGCTAATCATCTTTGTAGCATTCGTTGCGTTATATTTGGCTCGTTCACGTACCGACACGTGTTGCCGGTCCAAAAGTCTGACATCGACTGATCTCCCTTCTCTCCGGCATGTACATACTTATGTGTACGCTCGAGACAAACAACACTACGTTTATGCATGCACTACAATCTTTGTTTTGAAGACACGGAAAAAAGAAATGTAAACAAAATACGGATTTAAAAGAAAGCTGGCGTTACACAAAAATAAGGTAATAGTCAAGTTTCATTAGTCGGGTGAATTAGTCATAGTATTCTTATGTATCTCGCTAAATGAGCCATTTCCAGTATCTTTATCTGAATGTTGTGAACATTGCAGCCGCGTTTATATAGTGTTCTTGCAACGTGTAATAGTTGAAATCCTAGCCGAGAATATTCTGTGTATATTTTTGTAAATTTAATCCACATTTCCTACGAGTGAAGATAAAACACGGTTGAGTTATATTGTTCCTTACATGTTAAACATATAAAAGATAACACAAATATTTCTTAATTTTGGCAGACTGTGTTCTTTTAAAGAAATTGAAATCTAAGCTATAATTACTTTTTAGTTATAAATACAGCTATATAGTTGGATTTAACGTCCTTAAATATATCTTAAGGGATGAATTCAAACAAGCAATGACGTGACGGCAATCATGTTCCCAAGTTCTAATACTCTATAAGAATATATTATTTAAATACATTGTTTTGACCGAATTTAAATTAACTGCAGTCGGTTGATTTTTAAATAATTAATATATAAATTGCTAAACACTTACGTATATTTTTAACCGTTTATATTACTTTATGATAAAGTTTCACGTTGAATAATTTTTTGGTAGTGATTTCATGGATTGATTAAAGATAGATTAAACAAATACTTTTGTATTGTTTGATATTATCTCTAAAAATATAATAATAATTGACTACAATTATTGTTACTGTGTTCTCAGGTCCAATATATTTCAGATATTAATTGCTCCAACTTGCCACGAGCAATTAGGTAACGCCTCGCCCGGCTGGAAATTTATTATCGCTAATAGAGATGGACTGTAACTGTGTTATTTTAATCTCACCATCTAATAGCTTTTACGACGATAACACTTTAAATGAATGGCAGTTTAAGACTCCAATTAAGTTTTTAACTTATATAGAAATATTTATCAGGTGTTAAAGTGTGAAAAATGTAACTCTTAGACTTAGTTAACATAATTGGAATAACCACCTATTTGACGTATTATTGGATATTAAAAATTTTACAGTTAAAATCACAATGTGTACAGTGCAGCAGTAAATGACATACCTTGTTCCTTTTTTAGGGTTCCGTACCTCGAAAGGAAGAAACGGAACCCTTATAGGATCACCTTTTTGTCCGTCCGTGTGTCTGTCAAGACCCTGGAATGCGTGAAAGTATCAAGCTGGAATTTTTATTTAATGTAATGACTTACGAATTTATCCTTTAGCTGTCGCCCGCGACTCCGTCCGCGCGGGATTAATAGATGTTGGTCGATTCTCAGACCTACTCAATATGCTCACAAAATTTCATGAGAATCGGTCAAGCCGTTGCGAAGGAATATGGGAACGAAAATTGTGACACGTGAATTTTATATATAAGATTAATTCTATTGTGTTAATATCAATTTGTATGCAATTTAACAATATGCAAGCTGTAACTTAATTATAAATTGTATGCAGTTTAGGAGACAACAAGGTTTATTTGAGTTTAAGTTAAGTTTAATTTTGGTAACGTTAGTCAACAGAGCGCAGCACTTTAGCGTCTTGTATTTACTTATTGTTTGCTCCGTTTACCGATGTTGTGTTTGAAATGTCTTGACTCATTTGTTCGTTACGTGTATGTAGTGTTACAGTATGTTTCCACTGCGAAGTTTTCGGCAACAGTGGAAACTCACTCTTATTGTCAAAAAATTATATCAAACCGATGGAGTCCAAGGTTGGGATTTAGTTATTTATACGCCAATAAAAAAATCTTGTCTATAAATCGTTTCTTTCTATTATTAAAAATGTTGAGATTTTTTTTTGCGAATAGCGATCTACTTTATAACTAGGTCATCAAGCTATAAGCTATTTAAATGTTTAAGCAGAATGATTAAAACTTGCTAATATAAATGCCAATTTAGCCCTTAATAGTCATTTAATCCATCTGTCACACGGCACTTAAAAGTTAAGTTGTGAAACGATCAAAATTATGTATTAAGGCACCACGGCTAATAATATAGACGTTTAAGAAATTAAAAAAATGTGCTTAACAAAAAAAGATACTTATAAATAATATATTTGTAATGCAAGCACTATCTTTTCGATTTAGAGAAATTGAGATCTAAGAGAAAGTCTATCTTAATTAAGCAAACGCATCTCCTATACGTAGCGTCCTGCTGTGGAATAGCTGCAATTGAGTTGTCGACCCAATATGAAACATGGAAGACAAAAACACTAGGGATGTAACGATTGAATAATATAAATAAATAATATTAATATGACAAATATTTCTATTTTTACCTTTTTCTTTAACGTTAACGTTCATGTACTTATTTTTTATCTCTGTTTCGCCAAATAATATGTTTAACTGACGTTAACAGTTTAATTTTTCTTCGTGTAATGAACTTTAATGAAAACACTTTTCCAACAAAACATTTTTCCTTTTACAGCTTTAAGAAATAAACGTAATTTGTTGTTATTAAAACATCAAATTTTATGAAAACTGAAAAGTGTATCTTTGTTTCACGTTTAAAAAGATTTTTAAAAACTTTACTCGTTGTGTACTTGCTAGAATAATACCTCCTTATGCCACTTTTTTTTAACCAATCGTATTAAAATTATAAATACGTATGTTTATATGGATGGATGGACGTTAGAAAATATCTTCGGAATGGCTGTATGGATCTCACAGAAATTTGGCATAGATGAAGATCAGAATCAGGCTATTAATTTAGTTTTTTTTATTCAGTGCAGACTGAGTCGGGGGCGACTGCATGTTTAATAATATCGTAATCAGTAATATATTAAACAAAATATTGTATTAATGTAATTTTGTGGCTATAATATATTAAATTATTACTTCTTTTCGTTTGAACTTAGTTTAAATTTGTCCAAAATTAAAAAAATATATTTTCGTCAAATACATTTTAAATTAAATTTAATTGATAATTTACTTCTACTATGAAGTCATTTACTGTGTAATAGAGGTTATCTCGCGTGCCGCACGCACAACTCAAATTGATTGCTTCTCCATCGGGGACTGGAGTACAATGAAACTATTTTATGTGATAATAGCAGATGCCAGCGACTTTGCCCACACGGTAAAAAAACCTGTAGTAAATATAACCTACATTATTATTATTTTTTATATCATAAGGTGGCAAACGAGCGAGCGGCCATCTGAAATCGCTGAAATAGCGAAGTGACCGTTGCCTATAGACATACGCAATTGCATATGCGTTGCCTACGTTTAATCGACGGAGGAGAGGATGCACATAAAAAAAACATTTCCATGCATCCTCTCATCCGGAAGGTCCACTTCCACTTCCCATCCTCTTTGAACTGAGGAAATATGTTTTTGTCTGATGATTAAACAGTATAAATAACACCGTATTCTAATTTCTGATTTTACACTTTATGATGTAAAATAATCTCAAATTCAAATCTTTCACGCTATAACGCTCGCTGAGGCAAATCAAATCCGAGCGCAGTTTGAATGTGCATTGTTGAATTAATTGAAGTCGGCCCGACTGAAACTGGCATCTCGACGAGATTCCATCCGTTTGCCGCTTTCGCTGGATTTCGGTAACCGTTTCTACTCTCCTAACATTTCTCATCTAATTGCTTAAGTTAGATTAGCCGTGCAACTGAGATATGAGAACATCTTGTCAACAAACTGAATCTAGATGAAATAAATCTTTAGATGTTTCATTTTAATGTCACTTATCTCGCTGTCTTTATTTAGGATGGACGTATTTTAACATCACTACTCGAAATTAAAAATACGAGGAAATTGTAGAATCCTTTAGCTGATATTCGTTTTCAGATTTGCTGGTTCTTGGAAATCTAATAAAGCGGAACGTTGGGTAAATTTTACAGACATTATTGCTACGAGCGTAGAGTTTCGTAGAATTTATTATTAAGCTACCGTAAGTTAACATATAAATTTAAAAGTATAAAACTACATTATTGTTTTAAACGTATTAATTCCTATTGCTACTAAGTTTGCATTACTTAGCTTAAGTTTGCTATACCGTAGCGCTACGCCGTAGGCCCTGTAGCTAGTGTAAAGAATACTTCTTAGTAAATATACTGATTCATACTCTATTCTATAGTATTATTTAGTTAAGCAGGCTTACATAAAATATATAACTATTAAATTAACACGCTCTATTCTACTATGATTTCGTAACGTGCACTCGCATTGAATGGCATTGAACATGTAAGGTTTTCTATTTGTTGGTAGCAGTTATTCATCGTGGGTCCACAGCGCACTCTCTTGCAGTCCGGAATCCATTCGGAACAAACACGTGTATTAATGACCCTCATCCCGCGTGTATTGTTCCTCACACTGATTAATGGTACTTCTCAACATTGAATCGTTTCTTAGTGGGTTTACTGCACGCTGTTCTCTTTTGTTTTCTAATTAAACTAATATGTTCTAGACGTTCATGTACTGTGATTACATCTCCATTATCTTATTTCATTAAATGCAAAATAATTTCTCGAGTCTTCTTGAAGATTGAGAGTCCTTCTCACTCACTCTCTCTCACTTTTGATTCTCTATCCTTTGATATTCCTTAGGGTTCAAACTATAATTTTTAAGATTCTGTGTCGGTCTTCATGGTCCTTTTCGAGGCGGATTATCTTACTAATATTAAAAATGCGCATGTTTGGATTGATGACTGGATGTTTATTTGAAGGTATCTCCAATACTACTGAACGAATTCCGCTGAAATTTGGCACATATATAGAACATAATCTGAAACAGCACATAGGTTACTAATTAAATTTCTTTTCAATACCGCGCGAACGGAGTCGCGGGCGACAGCTAGTATTAACATATTTATGTATCTAATATTGAACTTACTTAATAATAGAAGTTACTTCCGAAATAAACTAAAGTTACTTTAAGGTTATACGAGTGTCATTATCTTCTATTTGGGCTTAAAATTCAATTGACGGTGAAGGCCTCGTTGGAGATAGGGTTTGCGATATGACGCTGTAATTTCAATAAACGTCTATTGCAGTCCCGTTTCACCCTTCTAGCTGTCTGACTTTATTACTTTTTCATATATTTTGATGTCTCTTTGACTTTGATATTAAAAATTTTATGCTTATTTAAATAAATAGCTTATAAGCTATGTTACATTTTAGTACAATTTATGTTTGATTTCATCAGTTTACGTGTGTGTTACTGGAATTTAAAAGCAAATAGATTATTAAGTCCACAGATGGGAAGCAAAATAAATATTTGTATGCGAGATTGGTGTTTTACTGTTGATTTAATGTAATATGATGTTGCACGTGGAAGAGAAATGAAATACGACGGAAAAAAATATGTTTTAATTTTTTTTTCTTAGTAATAAATTATTAATCGTGTACTTGCTATCGCTTGCGACTCCGTCCGCGCGTAATTAAAAAAATTAAAGCCTATGTGTTCTTTCAGAGAATGTTTTACAGAGATGACTATACCCTTCTGGAGAAACATTATAAAAAACGTCCATCCATCCATTCATCTAAAGATAGAGGAAGCATAAATTAAGTTGAATTCTCAAACTGTTTTACTACCCTTTGTAATTAAAGCCTCAATCTGGGTTGTTCAGTGACTTTTTTTCATCGCAAACACACGTTGTAAAAACGACAGAATAAATAGCGCTTTAAAAGTTTAAAACAGCGAGCGCTTTGACATGCGACTGTTTGATTACAGCGCAAAAACGAATATATATATTTTTGTTCATCATTTTATGTTTGTTTTATAGTTACTCTAAAAATGTTACAGGTTTAGAAACAAGTTTGGAAACTATTTGTGCCATTGAACAAAGTTGTGTAGCTAATTAGTATAACATATTTTTTTTCTTCATTTCTAAAAACTATACAATCTAAAGCAATTTGAATTAATAAAAGGTTTGTTGGCCATAAAAAGCTAGGTGAATAGTGTGAAATCTAAAGGACACTTTTGTCACGTTCTGTTCTGCACTTTTTTGACAGTGTCAATGATTAGAGCGTCGGTGGCTCAGGATCAAGCACTTGACTTTCAATCTGCAGGTCCTGGGTTCGAATTCCGCCAGGTAGTAATGTGTTTTTCGATTTCCGATTTACATATGTACATTTATCCGACGTTCTTACGGTGAAGGACAACATCGTGATGCAACCTGCACATGACAGAAGAAATTCAAAAGAAATGTGTGAAGTCAACCAACCCGCACTTGAGCCAGCGCGGTTGACTATGGTCTAATCACCCTTAACTTAGGGTAGGCTCCGAGCCCCTCGGTGGGGACATGTAGTGAGATGATGATGATGATGATGGTGAATGATAGGAAAATTATTTAATTTGATCGTAAAGGTAAACATTTGGTAACAGTGAAAACATCATCGGATGCCATATTGGCGTTCGATACGACCAGTAAAATGTTTTACTGCTCTCTCTGAACAATAAATTATCATTTTCACAACGAAATAAATTTTATACCAGCCGTAAAGTGATACAAATGTTCTCTTAATTTTTTTATGTTAATTTTATTTGAAAATTGTCGGAAATTTGTTTGATGTTTATTACGAAAATTATTTATATCGCCATTATGTTTTAACTCGCACCGTACCCGTTTAATAGTAACTTAGGAGAGTCTCGTAGCTCCTTAATAAAACTACTCTGAGTGCGGCAGATATTCTGTTTGTTTTGAAAAGTAATGCCCTTAATTAGATCTCTAGATTTCTTTCCTAGTAAGCATTCATTTGACTAAGTTTTGAATTAGTTAACTTACAAGTTTTTATTCAACATTTCGACGCCATAATCGGATTAATCAACCATTAATTTTTTATTTTATACAAATAAATATTATATAACCTTTCATGTTGAATAAATTAAAACTAATGTACCTTTTAAACGCCTCCAAAAGAAATTCCAACAATTATCGAAGTTTTAATATTAAACATTGCCCTTTCAAAGGAGTTTTGTGAACGAAATGCCGAGGCTTAAAATTAAATTTTTACTATAAAGGGATCCTAAATATTTCGTTTAGCATCTACTTTATTGAAGGTTATAGAATAATATTGTGTATTGTGTTAGAGTATACTTTAAAAGACCAAATAATTAATAACATTACTTTTAGGAACATTCATAAAAATAGAACAGAATAGATATTTTTATTCATTTTTCTTTATCTTAATCTAACAATATATCTGTTGGTAAAAAATAATAAAAATATCACCTGTATGTTTGTCCAAGTCACGTATCTGTAATTGTTTTTGCAAGCATTCAGCTCGATTTGATCTCAACTTTCATCTTGGCAGTACGTGACCGAAGCGCGGTCACGCATCGCCATCTGGCGATCTGTTTGCGTCAAATATGATTGTATTGTTTGTGCTTATTTAACGTCATGATACTTTTCAATTATTCTTTTGTAGATATCTTCGCTTGCTTAGTTGGTAAATATACTTGACGCCAAAATTAAAGGTACGCGTCCTTTGGCTTGAGCTGGACGCTACGCACTTACGGATTAAACGGATTTGCTTTGTCTTTAGATGTGAGCGGCGCGGATAATGGACGCAGTGTTATGTCAACTCATATACAGCAAACAAAAATTCACTGCAGGCAGTGCGTACTGTGCGTCAGCCGCGGACTAATGGTCGCGTACCTTTAGTTTTACTCTCAGAAATCTTATTGCTTTCAAATTTTGTTTACGAAATAAAACTTCATCAGATTTCTTCAAAACTTTAAAACTAGGTTTATAATTAATAATTTGTACATTAAATCGATTTTTAATAACTATAGCTTTAATCGCTTGAGAAAAATTTGAATTTTATTGTGTACTATTTATTTTTGGCGTTAAGTATACTTTGAAATTATATAAGCTTCTCCACAAAGCTTTATCTGTATGGAGAAAATATTTGAAATGTTGGCTTTTGTCTATTAATAAAATAAAATAAGGAAAATGAGAATACGTGGAATTAAAGACTGATTTAGATCGCTATCACGTCTATCAATCGAATATAGATCTTAAGATGTTTAAAGGATACATATCGAAATCTTCTAAGCACCAACTTGTCTTTAAAGTCCATTTCTGAATGTACTCAATCTTAGCTGTGGAAATTAATGAATTGATTGTGTACTCTCGGACATCTACGTCAGGCTGACATATGCAATTATTGGACCAGAGAATTACGATGATTAAGTACAGGCTTGATAATACTATGATACACTGATATCAGTTTTAGAGTAGATTTTCACTATTGCTTGTATGTATTCGCTCTCAGACAGTCAACAATAAGTTGTAATTCAAGAAGCACGGCAGTGGAAGTTCACGCTAAATGTGACATGGTTCTACTAGAATTCTTAGAACTTGGATTAGCGAGAGTAAGGGACCGAGTTAAACCCGAGTTTCTCGCTTATAGAGTTCGTCCGTCGTAACAGATAATGACTCACCTTTAGAGGTTCCTTATTTACACAGATTCGACTTTATTTACAAAAAGAATTGCTATATTTAAGTTGGTTATGATGCTACGAGTATGTAATACGTAGCCGAGTAGATGTTTTAGTCGTGTTTTGTTTTGTTACATTTTTAAAAGTAATATTAAAAGCACAAAAATTATAAAAGCAGTTAAAGCGTAAATTCATGTAATGAATCACCTACAGTACTTTAAAACTCTTCTTCTAGTCAGCTATATATGTCGTGATAAGATTGTAATTAAACTGCTTCCCCTGTTTAACTGTCGAGATTAACTATAGACCAATTATGTGTCTTATCACCTTGTGTTAAAGTTTAAATTGGTGGTAGAATGTCATCGGAAGGTGTCATAGCGTGCAGCACGCAGTAGCAACGGGGTATAGCGGTATCGTCCAATAATTCTAAGTCTGGATGTTTCGTGTACAAATGACCTAATGACTAATGTGGGTTAATGTTACTTCTTCGTTTACATTTCACACTAGCCGTGCCCGCGACTTCGTCCGTGTAAAATACTGACTTTGAGTTGCGCGCGGTACTAAACAGTACTAGGCTATTCCAACATATTTTTTTTAAATAAACGTAACTTAAGTCATTCCTTATTACATCAGCTACCTGCCAAAAGTCCCGTTGAAATCGGTCCAGCCATTTCAGAGATTAGACGGAACAAACAGACTGACAAGAATTGTAAAAAATGTTATTTTAGTGTATGTACCGTATATTTATTTATATACATACATGTAGTAAAAAACAGTTATTTCAATATTATAAACAGACTCTCCAATTTGATTTATATTATCATAAGTTCACTATACGTCCCCACCGAGGGGCTCGGAGCCTACCCTAAGTTAGGGGTGACTAGGCCATAGTCAACCACGCTGGCCAAGTGCGGGTTGGTTGACTTCACACATATCTGTGAATTTCTTCTCAGATATGTGCAGGTTGCATCACGATGTTTTCCTTCACCGTAAGATTGTCGGATAAAGTATTTATATGTATAGATTTAATTACCCATTATAAGATACTTGTAATTATATCCTTTATTAAATAAATGACGTCATTTAACCCTTTATAAATTATTTTTTCATAAGCAGTATCACTTACATTTTGTATCACAAAGTTTGTATAGCGTTCAAGTTTTTATAGGCCCGAAAACGTCCCTTTGATGTCGGTGGCAGATGTTACCGGAATATCGGATACACGTCCCGGCAATCGGGTTATGACACAAATAAATAAATGTGCTTTATCCTAAATGATTTCAAGTTTCAAAATTTACTTCGAAACAATTCATTAGAAATATTGTCAAAGAAAATTATTTCTATTATTTTGATTATTCAATTAGACTTCATCCTTATGGAAGTAAAAAGATTCGCTCAGGCGTTCTGTAGTAACGTGGTAAAACATTTTTTTTATCTTACTTGTATGTTACTAATATTATAAGATGGATGTTTGTTAGAATGTATCTCCGATGTGGGTCAACAGATCTCGATGAAAATTGGCATAGATTCATAAACCATAGTCTGAATTAACACATATACTACTAAGTAAGCTTTTTTAATACCGCGCGGACGATGTCGCGGGCAATAACTAGTTTTGTATAAATTGCTATTAAATATTTTCTTTCACCTTCAGAAAAATAGACACAAAGTTATTATATCGTTCAAAGTGAGATTAGGTTAGTTTTATGTATGAATTCAAATTTCATCGCTATTCGTTGATGGAGAAGTAATGAATTTGAGCGTGGCGTGCAGCACGCGAGATAACCCGAGCTGACTGAATGACTTCATCATATCGTATCCATATTCACTTTGAACGTCACCTTACCTTCAATAATAGTTTTTATACTAACAGTTGCCCCCGACTTCATTCTCGTGGAATTGAAAAACCTGTTTTTATTTTATTGTCTTACCACGGTACCTATTGTAACTTTCAATCAATTCCTAAAATCATACAGACACACAGATTTTCTTTTAGTTAGTACTGACAAGAAGAAAATCCGACACTGCCGGTGTACTGGCGCAACAATAGCCTTACTAAAATGTCGATGTTTATGTTTCCTCACTATTCATTCGGACACTTGACTTTGTAATGAAAGCGCGCTAAAGGATTCTAACTAATCTTTATCTTTATATATATAATTCTTCTGTGAGTGTGTATGTCACTGAACTTCTCTCAAACGACTGGACCGATTTTGATGAAATTTTTTGTGTGTGTTCAAGGGGATCTGGGAATGGTTTAGATTCACAATTTTGTCCGCTGGACAAATACATTTTTAATTTATTAGTAGTTGTTGATTTTGGAATGTTTTACATTGGATCCGACAGACGGCGCTACCATCGCAGTGTCAAATTTTAAATAATATTCGAATTTTCAAATTAAAGACGCGTAGACATGACAACGTCTGTCGGGTCTGCTAGTATTGTATAAAAGTATAATACTTAGATAGTTTTATACACAACAATAAACGTCTAAAGTTGTAAAAAAAATATCTTTATTTTGATATTACATCAATTTCAAAGGTAAATGCTCTATTGGAGTAATACATTTCAATATCAGAAAGTTTTGTCGAACATTCATAAATTTGTTTGTTCACTTCAGCTCTGCGATACGCCACGTCAACCCGCGTTACCAACTTTACACAGACTATCGTGGTGAACGTAAATCATTTTACAAATGACAATGTAACGAGACAGTGAATTATAATCACAGGCTATTGCTTGGAAATTACAGTTTTTGCTTAAACTACTTATCTTGGGTTTCCGACATCAAAATCTCTGTATAAAACATATCGTCAGCCCTGTCATTCATCTATGACAAAACAGGGATCACAGTATTTTTTAAACGGGAATTTTTGTCTCAGAGTCACACAGTAAAACGCGGCTGTTGCTGTTCTTAACAATTCTATGTGAATTATTATTAGTAATCATCAACATCGCTATCAACCGCTACCGTCAGTGCAAAATGGCGAAAATCAAATTGGCACAAAATACACCGGCTTATAGCCTGTTCACGTATAGATGTTAGTTATTCTGTTTATCAGCTTTACAAGAATGAAATAATTTATTTATTTGATAACAGCATGACACAATATTATAACTTAAGGGCCTTACGTTAAGCCCTAGCGCAGATAATATTTTGTGGCCTATAGTTGGGAAAACCTTGGTTCCCAAGTTTTTCCAATAAATCTTTAAAGTGTAATTGATGTTTGGAACTATATATTGATATTGAATATAATTATAATAGTAATGACAAACATTGGAGCTCTTATCTTGTACGATATGTCTGGCCGACGAAGATAATACTGAAATAGCTAGAGGATACACATCAAAGGCGGTCTCAATTCGATTGATGCACATTCAAGCAGCGGTTTGATTTGATTAAACAATTCGGAACAGAGCGCCGGCATGGAACTCGGGAATTCAACAAATACATGCTTACAATAATGTACTAAACCGTAGAATCTTTCCCAAACATTGGTCGTAGAGTTTGAAATTAATATACGAGTTCTTGCATCAACTAAATATATTAAAAAGTTATGTTATTGATTTTAAAAGCTACGTTTTAATCTTACAGTTTAAATTGTTTGCCTAAATAAGACCGATTTCATTGTCTTGGTAAAATATAACTAAACTATTGTAAATATAAAAATATTCACACTTTAAAAGTGATAAAGTAAAAAGTTTGTTCCTAATATTTTAATAGTATTTATAAATAAACTCATAGTGCACGTGGTAATAGTTAATCCATGTCTAAACATTACATACTACATCTAGATGTGACAAGACACGAGAAAACGAAGTAGTCATGATGTATCGGTTCCCGGAAATGATCGAGTGTCTGACTGCGCCATTGCAACTGCGCCCGAACGTATATCAAACAGATTGGCTATTTACCCGATGTATATTTGGAGCTTGTTGTGTGTATTACATAGGTATTTTCTTATGTACTCTCGCTATATTTCTTATATATCGTTTTAATTCTTAATTTCGATCATTACTAGCTTGTAAAAATCCACTGAACATAGACCTTCCGTGATGTCTTACAACATATAAAATGTAAAAAATTCTCTAATACGTAATAATGTTCTATTTTTCACTGAAATTTAATCAAATAGTATTTCATATTCTACAAACTTAATATGAACTTGCGAACTTTTTCTTAACTCCCAACACATTTCAAAGTACTTTCCAAAGTATTAACTTACATTTTTATGATCTTTTAATCTTGGAATGGCTGTAAGGACTTGAAAAATAACCATAGGTATGGTTTCTTAATAAGAAATTGAGAAATAATAACTTTGATACACGTGTATTTCTTGTACTATTCACATTTCAGATAGGTACAGTCAGCTGCATAAAAAATTATACATTTTGGAAACTTTAGTAACATGTATAGGCTTTAGGTTTGAAAATTACATATGCACATATCTGTCAATAACATATATTCTTGGTATATGAGGGACACGAAGATATACGGGTTCACATGTACCTAAATAGCTTTGAAACCGAAACTGTAGCTTTGTAAATGTTTACATATTTATGCAGCTAACTGTACACCTAGATTCAAAGATAATGTAGTGAAATTAATAGAAATGGAAGTTAATCATGAACAAGCGGGTCAGTTAATATAGCCATATTAAAAGTAGAGAAGCAATTTTTTTTGCAAACTTCAATTTCAGTGCTGTAAACTACTTTCCCGGTTTTAAGTTTTTCAGTACTTTTTCTGCACAAGATGTTGGCCGTACTATAAATTAATTCATGAAATATCGTACAATGTTGCAACTTTAAATTTCATCTGAAGGTTTTTTCTAAACTTAATTTTTGATATGTAATAATAACAATCAGTGGTAGAGCCCGCTTTAACATCTTCGCACGAATCGGCCCGGCTCTCCCGTTGACATACCACGACCACACAGAAGACAGGCGAGAAGTGGAAGCAATTCCGCGTTTCGTCTGATGAGTGTGCGTCCCGGAGGCCTAATTTAGTCCTCTCTCCCTTCCCATCCTTTTCTTTATAAGGAAAGGAAGAGAAGTGGAAGTGGACTTTCTGGATGAGAGGATGCAAGAAAAGGGAAGATATTTTCTTTTTGTGCATCCTCTCCTGCGTCGATTTAAGGTAGGCAACGCATATGCAATTGCATATGCCTGTGGGTAACGGTCACTTAGCTATTTCAGCGATTTCAGGTGGTCGCTCGCTCGTTTGCCACCTTTTGATATAAAAATTAATAATCACACTGCACATTACTTTTTATAATAATAAATATATAATTATTATGTAACATAAATTTAGAACGTATAATAATACTCATGGCCAAAGCTCAGTGAAATGTAAACTGATCAAAACGCATTTAATATTAAATCAATATTGAAGGATATCAAATTAATCTGTACAAAGCAGAATTCCGCACCAAATTAATATCAGACGGGCTTATATTTTACTAGCTGTCGCCCGCGACTTTGTCGTCGAATTGAAAAAAAACTTGAAGAACTCACAAAAAATCTGCAGTGGAAAATCTCGTTTAGTTTTTCAGTATTTTTTTTATTTTATCTTACTAATTACTTAAATGCGAAAGTTTGGATGAATGGATGTATGTTTGTTAGAAGGTATCTTCAAAACGACTGCATGGATCTCGCTGAAATGTAGTATAGATGTAGAACATGGTCTAAAGGACCTACCGCTTAGACGGAGACAACAGATAATTTGTTTGTTATTCCTATTTTAAAATGAAGTACAAGTTTCAAACAAAACTATTGTTAATATCACTATGTTTACATTAACAGTTGAAGGTTAAAAATTGAACCATCAAATTCTTAATAAACTAAGTACTTCTACGAAATCGACCTCTATTACGAGATAGGTTCCGAGATACGACGAGGTAATTTCAATAAACGTCTATTACAGTACGCGGCGACCGTTCCCTGATATCAGACCGATCTGTTTATTCTTCCAGAGATAGCTAAAGTTCGTTGGCAAACTTTATGAACGCACATTTTTCCTTCGTTATGAATAGATCTTAAAATATATTTTAATTAACATTTCCAGTACGTACATGCTGTGTTGCTCCAAAAACATGGCTGTACAGTGTTAAGTTAAACACTTGTTTTAACCCTTTGACACCGCTGAATAATGTGAACGTGGTTATATTTTTCACCTTAAAATATGTATCACACTGCTTTTGGTACCACGATTTGTCAACAATCTGTGCAAGGCGGTTGGGAAGAGTCACGACATAAAAATATCGAGGTTTGTTCAAGCTAAAATGTATTTGGAACAAGTTTTTATGGTATGGCCCTTGATGATATTTAAAATAAGTGTTTAAAAATTAAACTTACAAGAAAGATTTTATTTTATGTATACTGTACATGAATTATCTCATAATAAAACACTATTACGAAGCAAAATTATTAAAAGCCAACAAGGCGTATCATATAACTCGGAAATCGTACTCCAGATATTCCATTGTTTCCCGCCACTAAATTCAGGCAATGTTTATTTCCAGCTTTAAATTCAGCATAAAAACAGCTACAGAGTAAATAGCGTTGTAAAGAGTTTAAAACCACAAGCGGTTTGACATGCGACTGTTTAATTACTACCCGGATTACAAATAAAAGTAAACGAGTAAACTTTGAATGAAAACAACTACTAATTATATTGTTTTGTTGGAAAAATTCGGCTAGTTTATTTTATTGTTCTATAATTTAGTAAATATTAATTCCTATGGTATTTAGTATCTTACTAATCTTACTAATATTATAAATGCGAATGTTTAGATCAGTCTTTCCCAAAGTGGGCGATAACGCCCCCTCGTGGGCGCTGCAGGTTTCAAGTTGCGAGTTATAGTAAAAGTTTCGTTTAGAATTCTCCGTTCGTTTTATTTTAATTAATTTTTTTAAAGTAATACATTTTCTATGTTTAAAACGTTTTATTGCGCTAGAACTGCAATTACTTTTCCTCCGAGTTACAATATCCGTGCAGGAAGCGACAGGAACGTTGCGTCTCACTACATGTTCCGTTCGCTTGAATAAATCCTTTGTGCGCTCTATCACTTTATCTGTGTTCCTTTAAACTGTCTTAATTAACTGTTCAAGACATGTAATGACGTATTTTAAGTAGCTTCTTAACTAGACTTTATTTCTACACTTAAAAGCAGCATTTTTGGCAGTAAATAGTAATTAAATAGAGGTTGAAGTTCGTTCCTTGAAGATCCCAGCACTCTCTTTTATTGCACTTGACTTTAGTCACGTGGGATTTACTGTATCTAATCTCATGTAACCCTGTCTGTCCCCCGAAGGCTAGGAACCTTTCGAAGATATCCCCCCGACACCAAGGTTAGGTTATTTTGTATTAATGAAAACAGATAATTCAAGACGTTTTAATATTGACAGCCACACAATTGGCGGGAATTATAAACATGGTTTCTCCTTAATCACTCGGTAGTAATGCATGTTTTTTCTACGGAAGTGTCGGTAGTACAAATGAGTTTGTGACAATTCACGCTATCACGACCACAAAATTACGAAAATTTGTTACAGGAACATAGAATAATAAAGTCGCTTAAAACCTCCAATTATACTTCTGCTATAATTTTATTTTTATTTTCACCTAAAAGTTTCTAATGTGCTTTGTTAAACATGGAAATATTAAAAGTTTCACCATCCATTTCCAAGAGTAATATTTTACAAAAAGCGGCCAACAACAACTTCCCCGCGGTATGACGTCACTGCGATAACTGAAGTCATAAACACTCAATTTGTAATAATTTGAACAATATCTTTAATCAATTTTCTATTTGTAGATTCGTTATTTGTAATTAATTTTAATGGTATTCCGTTTAATATTTGTTATTATTTTCTATAATTAAAATTTATTCTCAAGTATTTTTTTTTGTTTCAGGTACAATTTACAGTATGGATGGATGTGCGGCTTAACTAGGCTCGATATGAGCCGCAACATCGCCGACAAGATTCAGGAGAGTGGTCTGTGATGGTATGGTCATATAAGGAGGAGACGGTTTGACTAAGTCGATAATTTGGCACTGAAACTTTCTCTTCCCTGTCGCAGATTCAGAGGGACCCAAAAGATGTAGTGGTTAAAGACATGAATGAGTGCTAATTTTCAAACAAAAGTGTCTATAACAGAGCGAAGTGAAATTGATTGATTAGGAAAGCCCACTATCTTGAGGGATACGAACTAGGCAGAGAGACAGAGGTATATTTCTATATGCTATGCCGTTAATAGTTTAAGAAAATTCAGTACATTTAGTATTGAAGCGTGTATCATTCTGTTGTTATAGAAAATTTAAATGTCGCAATAAGTAGTTCTCAGTCGAACAGTACACCAGTATAAGAGTGCATGTTACGGCTATGTACTGTGAGTTTACTGCTCACGTTTATGTCAGTGTATTACCAGCGTTGTGGAGTAGAATTTGTAGCGACAGAAGTTCCGTCGTTCAGTTACGTTTAAATAAAGGTAAAAAAACAAGTAACGGTTTTATTTATTAATTATTTATAGTCGTTGTAATTTTCAAAAGAACTGAGCCAGTTTAATAAACTTTACGATTATATATATTGTGTTACTTATACTGCCACACTCAGAGACAAGCCTTCTTTAGTATAGATTTAGTACCAGAAATCTACATTAATTTCTTTGTAAACAATTAATAACTCTGAACGTGACAGTTGAATGCATTCGTGTTTACATTTATTCGTTTATCAATTATTTTAAATAATTTATTTTGTTATTTTATAAGTATGGTGAAAACAGAATAGTATCGATTTACACATTAATCTATCAGCAGTTTAGTAATTGTCTGGGAATCGAGCTTTGGCTCACTACAGACGCTTCGGCTTTTGTTCCTAGATCGCTTATAGAAACGCGGTCGACCGGGGCGCCAAGATCTAATAATATTAGGGTTTGTAGTAGCGCCGTTTCGCTTTATCTATACCATTCGGCAACAAGTTCAACATGCATTCCGTAAGATCGGGAAAATGATAGTAGCCGAAGCAAACGGACACAATTTTATTTAGTCACATTTAGTCGTATAAACCACAATTTCAACAGTCAACGGATCTCGATGAAATTTGACAGGGAACTGGAAGAACACATAGACTACTAATTAAGTTTTATTTAATTCCGCGCGGACGAAGTCGCGTGCGACTGCTCGTAGTAGATGATGTAATGGTAATTGGTAGATAGCCTCTAAATAGGTATCTTAACTCGAAGTAGGTGGTAATGAATAAAAATAAAGTAATTGTGATAAGAGCACATTTGTATGCGTGTTTACCCCATAAACAGACGTATAGCTTGAATATCCAAATCAATCGCATGTTCGTTAATTCCAGTTGTGCATTGACGGCAGACGATACCGATGTCTGACGACAACAATAGAACCAGGAAGTCTGTGTTTATCTGATTCGATCAGACTGATATCCTTTAATCGATTTTTGACTTTAACACAAATGAATAGTGAATAATTTTCAAAGAACTCCAAGTCTAATGATAGTACTATTGGAATGTTTTGTACAGTTTTGTTTGTATTAAAATTAATTGAATTGTTACGTTTAGAAAGTATTATATATTTTTTGTTGTGATTCCTTTTTTTTTATCATAAGGTGGCAAACGAGCGATCGGCCACCTGAAATCGCTGAAATAGCGAAGTGACCGTTGCCCATAGACACACGCAATTGCATATGCGTTGCCTACCTTTAATCTACGGAGGAAACGATGCACAGAAAGAAAACATTTTCATGCATCCTCTCATCCGGAAAGTCCACTTCCACTTCCCATCCTTTCCTTATAAGAAAAAGGTGGGAAGGGAAAGAGGACTAAATTAGGCCACCGAGACGCACACTCATCAGACGAAACGCGGAATTGCTTCCACTTCACGCCTGTCTTCTGTGTGGTCGTGGTATTAGATGAAAAGTAGTACAGGAAACATTAAATATTTCATAGTTTTAAAAACATTTAGGTAAACGAATTTAAAAGTATAGGCAACCATTTTAAAGAGTCCTTCCAAATGGGGTTAAGTGGTAGTTTTCACTGACTACTATTTCACAAGCGTGTACTTCCACTAGGAAAATTTGTGGAAATAATAACAGCGGATTTTTTGTCACAATTTTTACGAAGCTACGCAATGTTTATGCTTCGTTTGAAGGACTTTTATTATTATTTAGGAAATGCATAACTTAACTGGAGTTTACGCAACCTAATATGTTCTGTCCTATCTGTTATTTAAAAAAAAACAGAGATAGTAATTAAATATCTTACTATTATTATAAATGTGAAAGTTTAGATCGATGGATGATAATTAGAAGGAAGGAAACGGCTCGTCGGATCTTGATTAAATTTGGGATAGATGTAGAACATAGTCTGGAAGAACACATATGCTACTGAGCTCTTTAATTCCGCGCAGACGGAGTCGCGGGTGACATCTATGTTTTTATACAATTGTTGGGAGTAAAAACTCATGGATAAAATTCCAAAGTAAACATATTGATGCTTTTGAAATGTTATAATGAAATTCATCTGAAGCTTGAACTTAAGTTGTATTCATGGAACGTAATGTCAAAAGGAATTACCACATCCACAGTCAAACGGATACTATGAATGCGGAACTAAATTACTTCGGCTTAATGTTATGAATGGTTGTAATATTTAATGGAATTATGGAGCTGAGTGTTAGTGGATTAATTAAACCGGCGCATGACAGGGGATATGCCTGACTGTGGCACTAACTAAACTAGTTTGCGTTCTCAAAGTTGTCGATTTGACGAAAATAATTACGATTTTCGATTGAAATTATTTCTATATACATAGTTAAGCATAATAGCATCAACACAGAATACAAATTAGACGTATTTTTGACAATTCAGGACACAAACTTTTTACTTTGTCGAATACAAAAATTCGTTTCTAGCAAAAAGTTTTTATTCACTTTAATTTGTTTATTAAAAATTTGATTAAACTAAAGTTACATTTACTTACATTCATTTAGTAGTGATATAGCAGTAAGCGTACATGGTCTCGGTGCAATCTTGATATCCCAGCCATCTCTCGGGACGACTACTCATTTTAATCAGTCCACGTGTACCTACGGCTGTACATATATTAATATAAAATGTAACGCTTCGCTAATATGTTAAAGGAAGTATTTATAAACAAGACTAGTTGTAGTGCGTGAATCCGTCCGCGCGGAATAAAATAAAACTTAATTCTTAGCCTATGTGTTCTTCCACACTATGTTCTACATCTATGCCACAATTCAACGGGATCCGTTCAACCGTTCCGCTCATAGCTTCAAACAAACATCCATCCATCCAAACATTCGCATTTGTAACATTACTAGTTGACGCCCGTAACTCCGTTCGCGCGGAATTAAAAACAAAGTCAATAAGTAGTCTATGTGTGGTTCCAGACTATGTTCTACATCCATGCCAAATTTCAACGATGTCAATGCAGCCATTCCGGAGATACCTTCTAACAAACATACATCCATCCTTCGCATTTATAATATTAGTAAGATACTAAGTAAGAAAATTAGATTAGTAAGATTAAATCATCCAGGTTCCATCCACACCACCTGGATGGCTGGCATTCAACAACGGTGCGATTTTCGCGCATCTTCTTGCCTCGCACAGCCGCGTTGTGGAACGGTCTGTCCTCGGCGGTATTTCCAAACCAATACGACTTAGGGTCCTCCAAGAAGCTAGCCTATCACCACCTCAAAGGCCGGCAACGCATCTGCGGTTCCTCTGGTATTGCTGATGTCCATGGGCGTCGTTGAACACCTCGGTGTTCCCGCTGCTCGTTTGCCCCCTTCTGTTATAAAAAAAATCATCATTATCAATTATAGGCTTGATAACAAAATATAGGCAAATATTTTATTATTTTGTGAGTTACGTCAAAACATCACATCTTCATGTCCATTTTTAATTGAAACAAAATATATTGATATTTAGCAACTAGAAGTAAACTTCTAACTATTCTTCATCGTAAAAGTATCGTTCAGTTTTATTACTAGTTAGAAAAGTTCACCAGAAAATCTCAGCAATTTTATTGCAGTTGTACAATTTGTATTACATTTACCGCATAATTATAGACCATACAAACTTATAAACTCAAAGGGATTCCAATGATTTATACATTTTTTGCATGTCTCGATCTATTGCGGAATTGGTTTTCATGTTATTCCCGTATCAGTCAAGAGGTATAATTTCTACTATTTGTAATACTTTTAGACGTGCATTGCGTGATGTTACTTTAAAACAATCATTATTAAATAGATTTTAAAGATATTAAAATGACGCAAATTATTTTTTTAACGTGAACTAAATATTAGTAGTAACATTTCACCAGGGTGTTGTAAAATGTGTTATCGTTAGTTATAGTCTATTTTGTCTTTATCTTTGTCAAAATAGTGATAACAATACGTTATAAACTGCAATTTTTGTCTTCAGAAACCCACGATTGTAAAGATTTTTTTTATATCATAAGGTGGCAAACGAGCAATATTAGTAGTATTTCGCCAGGGTGTTGTAAAACGTTTTACCGTTAGTTATAGTCTATTTTGTCTTTATCTTTGTCAAAATAGTGATAACAATATGTTATAAACTGCAATTTTGGTCCTCAGAAACCCACGATTGTAAAGTTTTTTTTATATCATAAGGTGGCAAACGAGCGCTGGCCACCTGAAATCACTGAAATAGCGAAATGACCGTTGCCCATAGACGCAATTGCATATACGTTGCCTACCTTAAATCGACGGAGGAGGGGATGCACAGAAAATATTTTCCCTTTCCATGCATCCTCTCATCCGGAAAGTCCACTTCCATTTCCCATCAAGAAATCAAGATAACAGATCAATGTAATTGTTGTAGCTTTTTACCCATATTTGTCTATATTTTACTCAATATTTTTTGTAAGCATGACTTTCTAAGCACTTTTTAAAGCGCAAGGTTTTAGCGAATATAGTGGGACGTAATGACTCTATTACTAAACATTCTAGACATGGCGCAGTTCTAGGAATATGTTTGCTCCGTCAAAGGAAGCATTCTACACATTCATACTAATAGTATAATAAGTCAGCGAATGTTTTCCATGTCTGTCTATTTGGTATAACAGTTTAATTACAGTAATCTCACGAACTAGCAGACGGAATTGAACATTTGTATTCGAACTAGACAGCTCAATAAGGAATAATTAATCTTATCATGAATATTTAATCTATCTAGGAAAAAGTGTGTTTGGTCCGTGACAAATGGAGGACCGTGATCTCTGCTTATCACTCAGAGTTACGGGTGTGAGTTGTGTTGTATAGACAAAATTTCAATTTTGGTTTGTTTGTCATAAACTCGGAAACTCCTGGATCAATTAAAAAACCTTTCACCATCAGATAACTATACATTATACACGAGTAACTCATAAAGGTTAATGTTATAAAATAAGAAGCAAGAGATCCAGAGTCGCGATTCTTTAAAGCTGAGGTTTTAAAGTATAGTTAGCGTGTTATGCTGCCCTGGTATTTCATACATGAATTAGACTGTTGTTCTCCAACATTATGTTCAAAGGAAATGGGTGTAACAGTCAACTCGGTCACTATACATTCAAAAACGCATTATCTTTGACATTTATGATATTTCAAAAGGCCGATTTAATGAGACGGAACTGTCGAATAGAATTTGTAATGTAAATAAATGACAGCTGCTTCAGTAGCAAACGTTTAAAGATGTTTTCGAGCGTTGGAAAAGTTGGAAAAACAAATGAACTCTTCAAAATATTGTCCTAACCTAAAATTGAGTTATAAAGTGAAAAAAATACTTTTAACAAGTCAGATTTTTATATTATTATTTGCACATAATGAAATGTAATGAGGTTGAAAGAAAACTTATTCTGTTCGCTTAAACGTAGTTACTATTAAGCATTATTTAAGAAAAAAATTGTAGGTACAGTTAGGTTAAAAAAAATTAGACACTTGTCAACTTTATTTCTTTATCAAGTTGTCAACACTTTACTTAATATGAGGTTAGGGCTCAGTATTTAATATTTTTAACGTAAGAATGTTATCTCTAAGATGACGAACGTATTTTTACTCTGACTGTACTTTACTATATAGTTATGACTTATTTATTTGTTTTCTTTACTGGCTGTTTGCAATAAAATGGCACGTACAGCCCTTGTCAAAAGCCGTCGGCCGCCCGCCCGCCCTACCAGTGCCTGTCCCGCTGTCGAGCCTGACGCACGCCGTCGCGTCACGCTGGTATATCGACCGCGTGTTAGTGACGTGACAAAACGTGTTGATTACTTCCTTTTCACGTGTATAGTTTAAAAGGTAAGTTAAGAACTTTGTTACAAAAACTTTGAAATGTAAATATGTTCTTGTTTAACAGTGAACGTTATTTTAGTTTCTGTAAGGAATTTATTTTTAAAATGTAATATAAATAAATCATTGTGTTTGTAATAGTTTTGAACAATATTGATGCGTTACGTTGGCGTATTTAAATATAAAGTTTTGAATGTACTCCATGCTTTTAGTAAGAGAGTGTTGATTTTATTCTTTATTAACAAACAAAAGTTTATTTGCGTTCGTGTTTTAAATTGAAAATGTTGGGAAAATGTTTTATTGAAAGCATTGCATTGTATCCTACGTAAGTTTAAAGCGTCGGAATATTCATTTTGTAAAGTTTGTACGTTGTGAATGGGTTTTGTCTTAACGTGGAATTCCATTGCAATAATACTTTGTCTTTGTTTTTTCAAAGAGAATGTGTGAGATAGTAATACGTTCATGTTGAAGACTTTCCAGTGGAAACCCGTAACTTCGAACATCTGTGTTCACCGTCCGCGGTACATTCAACAAGTTAAACTTGTTACAATACAATGAAATAGACATTTATTGAATACGCAATTGTTTAGCATTCTTTTGTTTTTCAACACTCTCCTTAATAGTATTAGGATAACGTAACACTTATTTTTATGCAATAGAGGACGTTATTCTATTTGAAGGGAGAATTTTTGGTGGTGTACCCTTACTATAGCTTTAGGTAATATTTCATCATTAATCGTAGGTTTCTGACACCAAAATATCTGTATAAAACATATCGTCCCTGTCGTTATCTTTGACTAAAATAAGATAACAATGTGTTTTAAACGTAGAATTGTTCTCACACGTAGACTACTAAATATTTTTTTATTTTTAAATTCCTCGCGGGCGGAGTCGCGGGCGACAGCTAGTATTTTATATAATTTATAGACTCATCCAATATTTCTAATAACTGATGCTGTCCTGTGATTTTTTTTTTTTATAAGAGAAGGGGGCAAACGAGCGGCGGGAACACCAAGGTGATCATCGACACCCATGGACATCTGCAACACCAGAGGAACTGTAGATGCGTTGCCGGCCTTTAAGGAAATGGTATGCTCGCTTCTTGAAGTTCCCTAAGTCGTATTGGTTTGGAAATACCGCCGAGGACAGACCGTTCCACAACGCGACTGTGCGAGGCAAGAAATTGCGCGAGAATCGCACCGTTGTGGAACGCCAGCCATCCAGGTGGTGTGGATGGAACCTGGCGGTCTGTCGTGTCGTCCGATTACGGAACTCGGCGGCAGGAATCGTTCCAAACAATTCTTCGGAACACTCCCCATGGTAAATGCGGTAAAAAATGCAGAGGGAACTAACGTCCCTCCGCAAGGCCAGGGAATCAAGCCGATCGGTAAGACCTCGGTCGTTGACGATTCGAGTCGCTCTCCGTTGTATGCGGTCAAATGGAAGAAGCTGGTACTGGGGTGCTCCTGCCCAGAGGTGCGAGCAGTACTCCATATGGGGCCGCACTTGCGCCTTATAAAGTTGTAGGCGGTGGCCCGGCTGGAAATACTGCTTCGTCCTACTGAGCACACCCAGCTTTTTGGAAGCCAGCTTGGCCTTGTCTTCCAAGTGACCGCGAAACTGAACGTCACTCGATATGTCAACGCCGAGAATACCGATACTGGCTGAGGCAACCAGGGGAGTGTTCTCAAAGTGAAGATTTACGACAAAGGGATCTTTTTTAGCGGTAAAGGCGCAGACTTGTGTCTTTTTGGGATTGAATTCGACAAGATTTTGTCGACCCCAATCCGAGACTTCACCCAATAGGGTCTCCAGTCTAGACACAAGTCCAGTCCGGTTCTCATCGGCAGTAACCCGAGAAACATTCGCGCGGGCCGTGTACAGTGCGTCACCCGTGCTATCGTCTGCATAGCAATGTATGTTGCTAATTTGCAGCATATTATTGATATGCAGAAGAAACAGGGTTGGCGACAGTACACAGCCTTGTGGGACACCAGCGTTAATTGGTTTGGGGTCAATTTGGGGTTAATTGGGTGGGGTTGCGCCGTCGACAACGACCTTGATGCTCCGACCCTCCAAAAAGCTGGAAATCCATTCGCAGAGTTTCTCGGGTAGCCCGTAGGAAGGCAACTTCGACAGAAGTGCTTTATGCCACACCCGATCAAAGGCTTTAGCTACGTCCAGACTAACCGCCAGGGCCTCCCCCTTGCCCTCGATTGCCTCCGACCATCGATGCGTGAGATACGCAAGAAGATCACCAGCTGAGCGGCGTTGACGGAAGCCGTACTGACGATCACTAATCAGCTGGTGCTCCTCAAGGTATCTCACAAGCTGGCAATTGATGGTCGTTTCCATGACTTTCGAGAACAAGGGAGTGATGGCAATCGGCCTGTAGTTGGACGGGTTCGAGCTATCGCCTTTCTTATTTTACCATTTATATTTAAATAAAACGTTCATATCGATACGAAGAGAACATATTAAAGAAATATGTTTAAAGAATATGCGTCTTTTATTTAATCTGCTTATACGAATATTTTTCTACGCAATCTGGAGAGATAAAATACAGCTTATTTATTTATAAAACTGACACATTAGTATGACTTTTTGTAACATATTCAAACAAATTCCTTTTAAGTTATCTACTATTAATAACTTATTTAAATATTAATATGTTTAATATAAGATGCTCTATAGCTTAAAATGTTAACTTAAGAAAACGCGATGTTTCACTATTATCAATCACTTGCGAACCCGGCAGAGGACGAGAAGATCCGACAAACAACTATCTCTAGCTGTTGAACATTTGATAGATTACTAGAAGATTTAAAGTTTAACTGCAAGAAGAAATATTCTATAGAATATTTTAATAATACTTCTTACTTAATATTATAAATGCGAATGTTTAGATGGATGGATGTTTGAAGGAAGAACGGCTGAACGGTTCTCGATAAAATTTGGCATACATATTTTTGCTTAGAATGGTTTTATTTTATTGATTAGAATCATTTAGCGCGAAATGCGCGTGTGGCGTGTTCCTTTTGCTACGACAAGTGTCAAACTGCGTTAGTGAGGGGACATAAGCATCGATATTTTAATAAGACTAGTGTTGTGCCAGTACCCCGGTACAGTGTCGATTTTCTTCCTAACAATATAGAGCATAGTCTGGAAGAACACATAAGCTACTAATAATGTTTTTTTAATTCCCCGCGGACGGAGCAGCGAGCGATAGTAAATACAATAAAACGTAAACACATTTGTCTTGTGTGGAAGTTAAAGGGTGGATGAATATACTGATATTATTGAAAGAAAAAATTAACTACAAAAGCGTAACTAAAATATTAATTAGAACCCTCGGACTTAAAATCTTCATTGCGAATGAACGCTACAGGCTCATGATAGCTACGTTCTAAAGATTGA
The DNA here is from genome assembly GCF_000836235.2 of Papilio xuthus. Lineage (NCBI taxonomy): Eukaryota > Metazoa > Arthropoda > Insecta > Lepidoptera > Papilionidae > Papilio > Papilio xuthus. The sequence continues at coordinate 3,941,058 of NW_013533994.1, forward strand.
GTTACTCTTAACTTTATAATCTTATTAATACTATAGCTTAGTATAGAAACTCTACTGCAAGTTCGACATGCTGTTGTTAATGTTCTGGTAGACTGTATTCGCTAACTAAGAAATATTTGCGAAAAAAGAATTTGGCGTAATTTCCGAATAAAACCTTTTCGAACTTAAAAGGTGCGATTCTTGCGAAATTTCTTGCCTCACACGGCCGCGTTGTGGAATGGTCTGTCCTTGGCGGTATTTCCAAACTATTGGTTACTTAGGGTCCTTCATTAGCGATCATACCATTTTCTTAAAGGCAATACATCACATCAGCAGTTCCTCTGGTGTTGCAGATGGTTATGGGTGTCGTTGATCATCTCGGTGTTGCCGCCGCTCGTTTGCCCCTTCTCTTAAAAAAGGATGAAATTTCCTTAAAATTAACTTTACTTTTTGCCTTAACTAATTTTAAAAAGGTATCACAATAATTGTGATTTTATTGTGAATCAAATATTGTTTCTACCTTTAGGGTTGGAAATTCAACTTGGATATTTTAAATAAGATTTCACTCGGAGTGTCTGTGATTTTGGCTGAAGTGTGTTTGTGTGTAGCGCGAATAAATTATGAAGTCTACATCGAAATGCGCTCTCAGGAGCAAAATTGAAAGTTTTTTTTTGTTTGTGACTTTTGTTTCTTTGTTTTGTGACTTAGGTGACTCGTGGACTTTTGTGTTCAAATTATTCCTCTTAATATCGTAGAAGGATATTACATAAGGATGAAATAGCACATGTTTTAATACTTTGGCAATCAAACTTGTAAACATAATTAAGCATTCAGGTGCTGCAAATCTCGTCCCTTTGCCGGTAATTGATGTTTACCCTGGGACGCTACGTACGTCAAAGCTCCATGCGGGTTGCTGAAACTTTTATAAACTCGATTGAATTGAAAAGCGTTTCGAATAAATTAATTTATTTAAAATAAATATAGCATAAAACAAATGATTTTAATACACAAATAATATTTCTCATATAATAAAAAGTTATGGGGTTTAATTGCGAGTTTTCACTGGAAACATAAGCACCCAAAACTAAGGTACGTTTATGCGTAGATATATGTTGAAGAATCGAGGAAGTCTGCCAGGACTGTGCCAAATGTAAGACAGCAATTTCTGCTTATCACTCACGGTAAGATAACCATGTTGTGTTGTTGTTGGTGTTCCCACTGTCTTGACATCTGTACAAAAGATCCACCATCTCGCGACCATGACTCATTAAACTGTTTTTAACAGTTTGAACTTCAAAAAGCTGAATAATATTAACAATCACGTTTATTTCAAACTTTAAAATAAGAACTACGAAAGTTTAAAATGTTATTAATAGAGTGTTACTCAAAAAAGATAAAAAATAAAGCAAGGAAATGTTCAACATTAAAAAGTGCCATTAATAACAATGTCAGTAATGTTTAACGTGAAAAATGGAAGCTTGCGTCAATGATACAATATCGGATACCAGTGTGAACCTTTTTAACAATCATTTATCCATAAATCAAATGTTTCAGTACTGGTTCAGTACGATTATTAATCCACAAAGTATACCAATGAAATCAATGCTTTTTAAAACATTCTTTATTTTAAACAGTCTTATCATCATCAGCTCACTATCCCCACCGAGGGGCTCGGAGCCGACCATAAGTTAGGGGTGACTACGCCATAGTCAACCACACTGGCCAAATGCGGGTTGGATGACTTCACACATATCTTTGAAGTTCATCTCAGATATGTGCAGGTTGCATCACGTTGTTTTCCTTCACCGTAAGAACGTCGGATAAATGTACATATGTAAATCGGAAATCAAAAATCACATTGGTACATGGCGGAATTCGAAGCCAGGACCTGCAGATTGCAAGTCAAGTGCTTGATCCCTGAGTCACCGACGTTCTTTAACAGTCTATTGTTGACTAATTAAGAAGTCAGTCTTTAATTTTACACTAAAACTATTAAACTGAAACTGAGTATTTATAGTAGGGTTGGCAATAGGCGGCCGGCCATATAAGCCAAAACATTAAGTATTATAAAAGCTTGCGTGCCAACCCTACGTGAGTGGGATATGGATATGGAGTATGTGAAATAAATAAAAACTACATTAAAGTACTGCTTATGTATTCATAAAATGTCTTTTTGTGTAGTATTTAAATATGAAATGTCAGAAATATATCAACGGGTCTAGGTTTAGTTTGAATTCAAAGCTATTGAGCACGCGCTTCACTTGTTACATATGTACTATTTTAATTAACTGAGCAGTGTTAGTGGCACTGCTCAGTATTCTGTTATATAACGATCATTCACAATATTAAACCTACGTGATTCCCACATTATCTCATCGAGTATTTTGTTTATAAATTAACACACATTTTTAACAAACTAGTTGACGCCCGCGACTCCTTCCGCGTGGAATAATAAAGACTTAATAAGTAACCTATGTGTTCTTCCAGACTATATTCTATACGTGTGTCAAATTACATCAAGATCCGTTGAACCGTTCTGCAGATACCTTCAAACAAACATTCATGCATCCATCTAAACTTTCGAATTTATAATATTAGTAAGAAGTAAGATTTATACTTACACATATTTATGTATATGTAAATAATATTTACATAAAAAGACTTATACAATCGCTATTTCATTAAATACTAACAACAACGAGCTATGTTGGTCAAAAGTGGTTACCATAGCATACCAAGGGTCGGTCCTCAGAGTACGCTATTCCATAGCAACATTATTAGAGTAAAATAACCGACGCGACTTTCGTAAAAAGCAAATTTCGCGATGAAAATATCCCTGTTATTATTACCAGGCTTATTTCCTGACGGGAGTACACACTCGCGAAATTGAAGTCAGTAAAAAGACCACTTAACCGCGTTCCTAAGGGCTCGGGTTTGAATTAAACGCGTTTCCACTTTTAATAGTTGCTCTTTTTACTTTTTTCCTTACATTAAAATTACTTCTTTACATGTTCTCTCATCTACTTAAATTAAAGCTTTCATATGCAACATTTATACTTATTTTATTGCATTCCCTTATGATGAATACTTACCTTAAACTATTTGTAGACGGCCAGACGTCTTTTCGTAAAATATTGACTACTGAAAAAAAATGATTTATGAAAAAAATATAGTCCGTATTAGTGACTATTGTTGTAAACTTTTGGTACTTAACGATTCGACGGTGAAGGAACTTCGCTTGTTCGTTAGATCCGAACTCGCCTACAAGTTTACTAAAAAGCATTTTCGACGAATAACTTTGCCTTGTATAACTTTACTTTGAAACTCGCTCCTCGTATGTCTATGTTATTACTGACGTATGGGGAATAATACTTATTTAAATACCTAATATGAGGAGCCTTTACATTGTTTGAAGTAAAAACGTAAAAAGTCAGGATCAGTTGAATCTTATGTAATTTACTGTCTTTTTCTGTCCTCGTGTGAAACTAGCAATAAGGCTTTGACCGAGGCGCACTTAATGGACAAAGTTCTTCACCCGCAAGTTTTGCCCACAAGGGATCGAGTCGGTCTCAACCAATTATAGGCTTCGTAAATTACACAATTAACTATACATTTGGAGTAATTAGTTTAGCGGAAACTGAATACTTTCTCGGTAATTATCATATCTATTTCAAATTGTTATTCCCCTTTCCCTACGAAGGGTCGACACAGTATGTACTACTCTTACATACATCTCTATCAGCCGTTATTTTTGAATTCAATTTTTTCTTCGGTATTTCCATATATGCACTTATTGTAGCTCTCGATTCCATCCGCGCAGGGTTAAAAAACAGATAGAAGCCGATTCTTAGACTTACTGAATATGCATATAAAATTGAATAAAAATCAGTCAATCAATCAAATAGTAAGAAACATTGTGGCACGAGAATTTTATATATAAGATATACTCTACTATTGTTATAAATGCGAATGTTTAGACGGATGGATGGATATTTGGATGATGGATCTCGATGAAATTTGGCATACATATAGAACATAGTCTGGAAGAACACATAAGCTACTAATTATGTTTTTTTGATTTCGCGCGGACGGAGACGCGGGCGACCGCTAGTGTAGTCATATTATAAATATATCTCATTATATTCGTCTGTATATGCCAATCTTCTGTCCGTATATGTCCATACTATGTATCTTAATGCCGTAATAACTTCCAGAAAATTATTACTCGAACACAACACAGTAATCGATAATGACATCATTCGACTCCATGTCCTGTAACGTGATTATGTTGCAAGCGCAACACCGCCGCTAAATATTATATTATGTTTCAGGAAACGGCAGTACATTAACGAACCGAACTATTTCCTGAAATTCAGGAACAGTTACAGCATAGGGAGTTAATTAGGGAAATGCGCTTTACGGTTATGTGTTTGCGCCTGTTTATATGTTTTGTACAACCAGATGGGATTTACTTTAAATAGCTTATGTACAATAATTGTTATATACTTTTTTTATTTATAAACTAGCTGTTGCCTGTGACTCCGACCGAGCGGAATTAAAAAACTTAATGAGTAAGCTATGTGTTCTTCTAGACTGTTCTACATATGTGCCAAATTTCATCAATATCCGTTGAGGCGTTTTGGAGATACCTTCAAATAGACAGTCATCCATTCATCTATCCAAACATTCGCATTTATAATATTAGTAAAATAATATCAAAAATGTAGATTTCACTTTACTAGTGAAAATCCATATTTCTAATGAAAGAGTAACTCTTTACAGAATTTTATGGAATCAACCAGAAATTTAATTTGAAATAGGTTCACCAGTGTATAGTGAAACTTAATCCTCTTGGATGTTAAAGGGTTCGAATGTAAAATAAAGCTTTCAGAATGGATTTCAGTCTGTTACAATCTTGTTATTTGAATAATCTATTTGATTAAATTGTGAAGTACGCGACGAGGTTTCTGCGTGAAACTTAAGTATCCATTTAATTCAAATATTCGCTATTTTCAATTAATCTGAGATTATCCAACACATCAAGTGCTTGTCTACTCTTATTAAGTAAATAAGCTGATCTATGGATGATACGATTGTTAAATACGAATTCATTTTACTATTAGCTATCGCAAGGTACGCCTTGTCCGCGGAATTAAAAAAAACCTAATTAATAGCCTGTGTTTTCTTCCAGGCTATGGTTTACATACATTCCAAATTTCAGTGAGATCCATGCAGTCGTTTTGGAGATGACATCAAACATCCATCTAAATATTGGCAATTATAATATAACTAAGAAATTTACGTTTTTGGTGTTGAAACGTATTGATTCTAATTTGAGTTTCCACTGTCAAATTACTTGTATAGCAACATTTTGACAGTATCTCATTCTCTTTGAAAAATAACAGACAAATAGTATCTTGATTCAGGTTGTAACTCAAGGTCAATATGGTAGGGTAGATATATCTACAGCTGTCTCCAGAGTTGTATGTTTGAAAATTCAATTATTAAGTAATATAAAATGAGTATATTTATTGAGACCAATATCTTATTATTATATAACTCAGGTGTTGTCAAAGTTTGTTTTGAAATTAAACATAGAAGTTTGTCTACGTAGCGGATTTTGTAATTAACTATGGCTGTACTATTCCAGGCGAAATTTAATTTCGCGCCTAAAATTAATTACGCCTAATGTCTCCATATTTTGCCAGGTATTTACGCACGCGGGTGTAGAGGGGCGGTTATAGTTCGCACGAATTGTAATAATGTAATTAAACTGGGGAATATGAGTTTTATATATGTACATGTTCAAAGGGAAATTTAATTTGAACTTTAGTCTATTATGTTACTGTATTAAGACGAGATATAATATATGAAGAAACTAGCTTCCGTGCAGACGGAGTTGCGGGCGACCTCTGTACGGAAGTAAAAAAAATAATAAAATAATTTGTAGCTTATGTGTTCTTCCAGACTATGTCTTATATGGATGCCAAATTTCATGATGATCCATAGAGCCGTTCTGGAGATATCTTCAAACAAACATCCATCCATCTAAACATTCGCATTTATAATATTAATATGACAGTACGATTCATTAAAGAAATGATACAGAACTAAAGATTTAGATTGCTTATTCATAAATAAAGTGACCTTTAAACGTGAAGTAAAGAAATTTTTCTTTCTATTTACTCTCATAGTTAATAATGTTTGCTTTTGTCAACAAAAATATAAGGTGTAATAGGGTTTCCAGCTTCAGATTGTGTCAAACAAATAACAGAATTTGATCTTAAAAAGGTTTGCAAACGTGCGAAAGTAAACAATGTGATTCTTTTTTATTGCCGAATTTATCGGAATTTATTTCTACAGATATTTGTTATAGCACCTATCTTTCTTCACCAAATAGTTTATCTTTCAATGTTACCTTTTTAGTATAAAAATTAATGGAATATTTATAGCTTTGCTTATAGAGCGTCGGTGGCTCAGGGGTCAAGCACTTGACTTGCAATCTGCAGGTCCTGGGTTAGAATCCCGCCATGTACCAATGTGTGTTTTCGATTTCCGATATCCATATGTACATTTATCCGACGTTCTTACGGTGAAGGAAAACATCGTGATGTAACCCGCACATATCTGAGAAGAAATTCAAAGATATGTGTGAAGTCAACCAACCCGCACTGGGCCAGCGTGGTTGACTAAGGGCTAGTCACCCTTGGTTTAGGGTAAGCTCCGAGCCCTTCGGTGGGGACGTATAGTGAGGTGATGATGATGATTTAAAGCTTTGAACTTGTGGTCTTTAATATTGACAAATGTTAACAGTGGTAGGCGCCAGCAACAACATCTGTTGCATGAAGTGGTCAGCTCGATAGGTGAAGTAGACGCATAAGACAGCTGTGAAATGAAAGCAATTCCACCTTTCACACACATAACAGAATGTGTTAGTTACATAAATATTAATATATTCAAGAATCCATCAACACTTTTATTTTAATGGACGATAAATGTATTTATTTAATCGTCGATTAGTCGCCTTTAGGAGTTGTGTCGTTTACTGAAAGTGCTGTCGAAAAAATCTGCAATATGAAAAAAATTGCGTATTGATTCGTAAGAGTAACAGAATTACATTGTGTAATTATTTGTTGTAGATTAATCCACACGTGTCATAATATAAATTATTGTATAGTGAGCTTATAACACGACGAAGTCGCATGCGCAGGTGTGAACAATGGGGACATATCGGCTAGTCTCGTTATTAAGCGGAGACTATAGTGTTAAACTTAGCGATTAATTATTTTATATATTTTTTTTAATTAAATATTTTGTAAAAATATTTCTAATAATAGCAATTAATTTGTATATTTTAAAACAACAAAATGAATAGTAATAGTAAACAATAAATATTATAGTTTTTAAGTTTTGTTTAGTTGTGAATCAAACTACATCATCCAAAATATTTTTTTACAACAAATGTCAAGAAAAAATATAAAACGTTAGGGTCAAAGGTTATTTTCAATAAGATACAATTTATTTTACCGGAAATACCAACATTTTTCTGTCTGCGTCGTCTCAAAGGGTACGGATTCGATTTGTAACCCGCTACAAAAAACGTGGACATACTTCCGAAGAGTAAGCGTTTTATGTTCTCGCTAGTCGATAAATGGAAACTTTCAATGGTAATATATATGTTTATACTATATCTTACTAATATTATAAATGCTAATGTTTGAATGGATGGATGGATGTTTGTTTGTAGGTATCTTCAAAACCGCTGAACAGATCACGATGGAATTTGGCATACATATAGAACAAAGTCTAGGAGAATACATAGGCTACTTATTATATTTATTATGTAATTCGCATGGACGGAGTCGTGGGCTACTGCTAGTATAAAATAATCGAATTAGTATCTACCGATCTGCTTTTGCAAATAGACGTCTACAAAGGAAAATACTAAATGGAGTGTAAGTTTGCTGTAACTTTTAGAATTATAAAAAAAAGGATTTTTCCCGCTTTGCAACATATTGCATGTTTACTCTCCTTGCGTTTTCCATTACATTCTTTAACGTATTTTTTGACAGCTAAAATTGAAAAAATAATTATTCAGAGATAGATAGTATGATATTCATTATATAAAACATCACAGGTCTTGATGTTTCTTAACTACGATTAATACGAACTAAATAGTATCCGTTAACCTACTTACTCGTGGCACCATTTTATATTAAAATTGAAAAATGCACATATCTAATGTAAACGCTTCAGTACGGACATTGCGCCGTCGGCTGGTATTGTTCTAACACATTTGGCACGGACCAATAAACTAGAATCACAACTATTTTACTCCGAAATAGATGAGATTTTGTTCTAAGAACGTGTTGCTATAAATACAATTTATTACATCACCTTTGTAGACAATGTACAGTCAGGACTGTTCTCAGTGTTTCACTTTTAGTAAATGGCCTTGTCCCTTGCAAAGAGACAAAGTAGCAATCATCTGCCCAAACCAAGACAACGATGGTAAAATGAAATTAGTCGTGTTTTCGTATATAAATGTTTAAAACTGCATCCTATTGGTTATTGTTTCAAGTTTGTCATCTCAAAATCTTACGACACGTTCAAATGACTAATTTTTTAGAAGGAATACCGCCAGATACCCCAATAGTACGTTAGATAATCATCATGTTCATTGTATAGGTCAGCCACCATTGTCGTTACAACTGTATTGTCATCCTTGTCTAACTCTTTAATAAAACAAACGACAATTATCCTTATATACTTGTAACAGTTTATGTTAATTTTAATTTGAGAATCTTGTGTTAAAAGAAACGGTTTTCCTAACTTGTTATTTCTATACGATTTACAAGCGGAATTTATAGAGTGAACATGAAAAAATACATACCAGTAAACATTGTTTTTTAGTTATATACAGTGGTAAATATGACTTGTTAGGATCGTACTTTTAGCGCTGTTACAAAATAACCTAAAAAAATGTTTCTAATAGAATGAGTTTTCTACCAAATAATTAAAATAGAAAACAGCGTCGTCAAGGACATTTTATAAAATGCTAATTTTAAAGTTTACCCATTATACTTTACGAAGTTCCAACATAAAATTTAAAATTAAGGAACAATCGACAGCCATTACTGTCCACAACTTTGACATAGAACTTGGTAGGTTTTGGCTTAACACTTTCGTTCACAAAATCGATTGTGTTTGAGCTTTGTTGTTTTAATGAACACTGAACCTTTTATAGTTTGATTATTAATTAATTTTATTCTAATATAAGATAGGCATATATTTGAGAAGTATTTTACTTTAGTATTTATTCATTGGTAATACGACATTATAAAATAATCCTATATTTTATTTTCTTAGGCGAAATTGTGCGTATCGAAAACACGACCATCTTTCAACTCCTGTTTTAGGAGCTTAATCTATACTAATCAAGTATGAATCTCATACTATTCTTATCTAACGGTGGGTTTCTGAGACCAAAATCTCTATTTAACTTATATTGTTATATCTGTTCTGTTAAAGATAGTGAAAGGGATCATATGTTTTATACAGATATTTTAGTCTCAGACTAACGGTAAGTCTTTTAAGTTGGTTTAATTACATACTGACTTTGTGTCCATTACACTAGTTGTATAATTCGAACAACACTATGTTGTATGTTTCCATTATACGGCAGTGTACAGTCGCGTCCAGTTGTCAACGCGGTTGCTTATTTATAGTTTTCTTTTACGGAACTTTTCTACGACAGGAAGTTGTTCGTCGTCGACGGGTTTTTGCCCCACATTTACGATTTGCTAGAGACGCATTAATTTTATAATGGCCTCCTTAATATTATTGTTTAGAGTTCAAAGATTTCTTTGTTATTAGATCTTTTAGAAGTATTTAGGTGAACTTAAATTAATGTTATTTGCAATATTAACTGATGACCGTGACTTTGTCCGCGCTGAATTTATAAAAAATCACAAAATGCTGATTACTCCTTGATATCTATCGAAATTTAAAGTTATGCAACAAATCAACTCACATTTTATCTCTGCCTGAAAAGGTTATTACTTCTGTTTGGTTATTTCTAAAAGAACAGTTGAGTTACTTTACTTCACAACCTCTTTTAGGATATAAGACATAAAAAAAGACATGTAGTTATCCAAACGAAACAAATGTGTACTCATATTTTTATGCGATATTATGAAAATATTTATTATGCTATTAATTTAGGAAATACAAATATGATAGATCGAGTTCATGTTGCGTGACAACGGTGGTGTTGTTATGTAATGGGCGATCAACAAAACAGCCAACACTGCGTCGCTATCTCATTAACTTTATTACGTTCCACCTTCAAACTGTTACGGTGCCCTGACGACGTAACTGCGCTCCTCAAAAATAACACAAACATGCCAAAGGAATATGTTTACTAACGCCCAGAATTTAGAGATGTATTTCGCTTGATATATGAAGTAATTTGAAATGTCCCGTCAGTGTAGTTGGGAGGAAAAATTGAAGAGGCAGTCGCGGCGCGTGACGTGAGGGTGTCGTTTGGGACGGCTCGCGGTCTAATATTATGATATTTCTTGTTGTAACATCAAACTTCGGTTCGTTGACGCGGTAAGGGTTTTATCTGAGATGTTCATTGGCATGGAACTATTTCAGTTTGAATATTCATAGGCTGTAATCTCGAATAGCATATGATGGACATGAAGATATATTAAATTGTAATATTTTAGGCTGTCACCAAAAAAAAGTAATAGAGGTAAATAAATCCTATGAATGCAATTAGAACTTTGTAGAATTACTATATAATTTATAATCTTCCTGCTATTGTTTGGAATTAAATGAAAAACTTTCATGACTAATCGAAAGTTTCTTAGTCCAAAATCCCCGTTTAACTAGTGTTACCTCTTAAAAGATGATGATAGACATGGCAGTATGTTTTATACACAGAGTTTGCGCTCAGAAACCAACTGTGAAAATGAATTTGAACAACATGTATACCTGTAGGAATAAACAGTGTCCCGTTGAAAAGTTAAACTCGGTGAAATAAATATAATACTGGAAAACTTTCCATGGATATGTCCGTAGTGTACACTTGGTTCCTTTGCGGACATAAAATATGAATAAAACATTAGTTTCTCGTTGCAACGCAAACATTTTTAAATATAAGCGAATTGATCCGTAACCTATGCCATATTTACTTAGATCTTACTAATATTATAAATGCGAATGTTTAGATGGATGGATGGATGGACGGATGGATGGATGGATGTTTGTTTGAAGGTATCTCCGAAACGGCTTAACGGATATTGCACAAATTTGGCATAGATGTATTATAGAAGTTTTTTATAATCCCGCGCGGACGGAGTTGCGACAGCTAGTATATAATAGTTATGATACACTTGATTTAACAGTAATTCGCTAGCTCATATCTGATTTAGATTTTATTTTTAAGATCGCGTTGAAAACAAAGGCGTAGACATACGTAGGTGTAAGTGCAGGCTTAGTACTTTAAGGTACATTATCACTGAAGGATAACAAGTTACGCTATACGCTATGATTTAAAGAAACGAAAAACACACACACACACACATGCACACATACAAGTCAATCAATGTAAGCAACAAAACTGATTAAGCGAGTAGAGAATCGGTTATGGCGTTATGTTGACTGAAGATACTCAGCCTGTTGACTCTATGAGATTGGATACACACATTGCACGCAATAATATAGGTAGATCGAATTCTCTGATTATATTTGTCTTGCTTCCTTTGATGAGAATATGAAACAAAAATCACCCGATTACATTTAATTTTACGTGATTAATTTTGTTAATGACATTTGTGTATAAGTGTCGTATCTGTCAGAGAACTTGGTAAAATAAATCCTAAATCCTCGACTTCGTATGCATGGAAAAAAACTTAATTAGTAGCCAATTTGTTCTTTCAGACTGTTCTACACCTGTGCCGAATTCCATCAAAATCCGTTGAGCCGTTCCGGAGATACCTTCTAAAAAACATCCATCCATTCATCCATCTATCCATAAAAACTTTTGCATTTAAAATATAAGTAGGATTATTTTTAACTTATGGATACACCCATGATAAATCATTGAAATAATAAGCTTCGATTTGATCTCCAATTTAAATAATAACTCAAAGATTCAGTGAAATTTCCAAGAGGAACGAATTCAAGTTGTAATCAATCAAATTCTTTCCCCTAAAGGAGCCATTGTATGTATTAACATTACAATAAGGTATCAGGTGCTTCATTTAAATAAGTACTTAAACGTCTGAATGAGATTTTCCTTTAAATATTTTAATGTAAACCTTCGTGGTAAAGAAACAAATGAAAGTTTTTTTCATTCTTTTACAAATTTACAATCATTGTTCAATAATTGGTGGTAATAATGTTTATAATCAAGAAACAAAGAAAGTATGGATGAATTGTGTGAAAGAGAATATGTTTAAGAAGGTAGTGGATGCAGATATGACGGCTGATAGAGATATATGGAGGAGTACATACTATCCCGACCCTCCGTAGGAATAAAGGCAGGCTGATGACTTAAAAGCAATATATCTGACACACTGAATGTTGAAATTTCGCAGAAGATTCCGAACTCAATGAAGTTTCATTCTTCAAAAGTTAACACTTCTAGGCTAAAGGAGATCGTAATGGAGGTGCCGAAACCGCGAAAACATTACCCTCGTGTGGGACAACAAACAATATCCCATTTTTAGATGTCTATTCTATTTTTTGATAACGGATCAAGTTAATCCCGGGCCGCATATTTCTTCATTCTCAGAGAACATCTCCTAGGGGCTTTGCTAGATTTATGCGGTACGTGCTTGAATTTTAGAACGGACACGGACAATAGCGTTAGGAAGTTCCCTCGCATCGTTTTTAGCTACTGTCATATCTTGTCTAAGCTATCATACGTTTGGGGAAGTTAAGTTTAGTTGAATATGACACAACATGTTTCTTTCTGAGATGCTGCTGCAGAAATACTGCTTTTTATTTTTGGTCGTCTGGTAAATTCTTTACTTCAATCTGATCTCAGTCTTATCTTAAGTAAGGAACAATCTCTTCCTTAAACATATTGAATAACAAGGAATAAATTAAATGTAAGCAGTACATTAATAAATTGAGCCGCTCTGCACTAGCGTCTAACAAATTTGCTGTGTCGACGAGCAATTTATCTAAAATAGTTTACCGCCGAGACAAATAAATCTTTAATGAATTAGTCATACTCGTAACAAAATTACAATCTCACTGATTGCACGAAAAAGGTTAATAAAATGTAACTGTATTATATTTAAAAAAAACTTTAAACGGTGCATTCAAGCTGTAAAATTTAGAATTTCTCACAAAAGAATTGAAGAACGGCAAGCAATCTTGATGTTCGATATTATTTATGGGGATACAACACAATGAATACTCTTTCAAGTATGTGCCGTTTATACCAGTAACACAAATAAATTCGCGTAAAATAAACATCAAATTTATTTAGTAGAACAAGATCATGTTAATAGTGCCACTAGCATAAATTTGAGTGGCATTCAAATTTATTAAGCACACGAGTCATCACATAGAAACATTTGCACTAAGAATAATTAGTTATTATGCAGACGTTTCCCTATACTCGTGTTTCTGTCATCACTTGCCGAAGCAATAATGCCACGGCAACAGGTGATCTGGCCGCCGGCCAGCGAACAGACAGGTCAAATACCTTAGTGTTAGGATACGTGGAAGTGGATTTGGAACTAATACATTTTATCTATCAAACCTTTTTGGGAACCCGATTCTTCTTTACGTCAACTTATGGAGTATAGTAGTTCATACAATCCACATTGTTCTTAATGTTGAATATATCTTAAAAGAATGGTAAGAAGTAAAATATGCAGGAAAGAATTTCTCTACTGTTGTGTTATCGCCTTGAAATTCAAATTGTGTATGCAAAACTGCATCTAATCTGGGGAGTATAATAAATAACCTGCTCAGGAGTTGATTTAACATTCAAATTGCACAAGCTCAGTGGTTGCCGGCTATAAATAAATTATACGTCGCGACAAACCGACCTAAATTATTTACGCATACTACAATTGACCAGAACTCGTCTCGATACACTAATGTGCCCTTAAAGACGTCTGTTTGTTAACAAATGTTTGGAGACTTGCCACGATCGGTGGTAAGCTGACCACGTTGGCAAAGATTAGTGGGCGTGTTAATTGTAACATTCTCTAAGGAGGCGTTACTATTGTTCTGTTGGCCAATCGAATGTCTGACCGTATGTTGGAAGAAGGCGTTGGCTTTTGTTTAAATTCGTGTCAACAGTTTATCTACAGCGTGACAGTTTACCGTGAGATTCCATGTAGCTCCCGTGAAATAAAATTACTTTATGTCTCTCGTACTATTGGAAACATCACGGTTAACATATTTCTTTGTTCAGGCGATGACAAGGAGATTTGTGAACACATTAAAATATTAGATAGCTTTATAATTACACTAGCATTCACCTGCGACTTCGTCTGCGTTAAATAAGTAGGCTAAGTCGCACACAATAAATTTACCTTCTAGTAAAGATCCTGCCTCAATCGCTGACACACCCCAATTTTAATTTTTTTTTAAATAAAATAATCGTAGACTCATGTAGTTGAACGAATGGATAGATGATAATGATATCAGGTGTATTTTAACCTTGATTATCTGGTCTAAACTTTAGCTTCCTTTGGAATACTACTAAAGTCGATAAAACTTTAAATGTTGATATCGCCTCTAAGTAAACGGCTAGCTGCCACGAAACAACGTGTTATTCGAAGAAAAACGACAAAGTTTCCGACAACGTGATCGGAAGTGTAAAGCACTTATTCCGCATGCTAATTAAGAATTAAATTCGGCGAAATGTCACGTAGAATCAGTAAAAGAACACAAATGTGTGAGTCAGAATCTAAGAACATTCTCTCAAAATTTGTAAAAGCAATTTCGAAGCAAATGTTGATGATTCATTTTATAATTAAAATACGAATGTTTCTTTAAGTGTTCTATATGCGGCAGATGCTTCAGCAACCGCTCAACTTTCTGATGTTTCAGAAGTATTTGTTGCTCCAATTATAAGCGGGAAGCGGGATAGACCTTAAAGATAAAGGGGTTGATGACTGAAATGAACAAAAAGATAGATTGATTTGGAGGAAGGAAATCTGATGCGTCAACCTTATGTACGTGGGGCAAGGACAGCGAGATAATGTAACGGAATAGACCTTAAAAAGATTATTCAATATCGTTATATTGGTAATTCCAGCAGACACATTAAAGAGCCTTGCCAAGACATTTATTTCAAGGACAAATATTTATTGGGATTCATATTTATGAAAATAAAATTTTAATTAATTATTACGAAAAAAATCGCAATGTCTATTTTCATATTGTACCATACGCAACTAATTTAAAAACCAAATCATTCGTCGAGGAATTTTTATTGTTTCCCTCTTCTATCAGTGATAGAACAAAGCGATAACAGTAGACGACGTAACAGATTAGCTGTAATTAATTGGCTTCAAAACATTTGCGCGTTGGCTTTTATCGCGGTGACATAAGTTATTAGTACCAGCTGTGTTCCTTTCATTTTGTTCTTTTGTCTCATCTATTTGTTTTTTATTATCATTTAATGAGTATCGTTAACTAAATTCATTGTTTTATAAATTGACTAACTGTTGACCGCTACCCCGTCGGCGCGGAATTAAAAAAAAAAAGATAATTAGTAGCCTATGTGGTCTTCCACACTATGTTCCATATGCGTGCCAAATTTAATTGAGATTTGTTCAGCCATTTTGGACTCTCTTACAAACCAACTCCTATCCATCCAGCTAAACATTCGCATTTATAATATTAGTAACAATCTTAATTTTGCATGGACAGTAATAAAATTTTCTATAGTAAGAAATTATATTTCATTTGGTGACAAATTGAAATGGATCACCACAATATGTGATCCCAAACAATTGTGATTGACTTATCATTAGTTATATCAATTAGCAGCAAATGACCTAATTGCGTTGATACAATTGAATGTCTGGCCAGTGTTTAAATAGTTAAATAGATCACATAGTTTGCACAAACAAATCTGACCAACCCTCGAACTAATGCTATGCAAACATTCACTGAATAATTCGGAAATTTGCAACATTAAGCAAAACTAATAAGTACTCAAATGCTTGTTAGTTTTAGATGAGTAAAATTAAAAGTAACTTTCGTAATTTAAAGTTAATTGTTCTCTTAAGTTTGAAGTTTCTTAAGTGAACAGAAATAGATCAGTTTTTGAAAGCAAGTAAACCAGAAAATCAGTTTAATTATGTTGTAATATCAAAAAAAAAATTATAATCTTAATTCACTCTGTATGGCATGCAACTGCATTTTTGAATGCTATAACAGTGACGTATTAAAGTTTATCTCTGAAATAGAACGAGTGTACTGTCCTACATATAAACACGTGCGCGGACCACGTCAAGAATGATGACATTAAAAAACGTGTCCACTTGCAGACGTAACATCGAATGTTGTACGTCAGAAATATTTGAGATGCTTTCGTCTGATGTAATATCGATATTCTCGTTCTATATGTGGATTACATTGGAAATAGAAATTGATTTCAATCTACTAGCATTTCCTGGTCTAATCAACAAAGCTTTAGCCTAATTAATAATGTTCAAGTTTAATTGCAGCCGTTACTGATGCAACGACTTGGCGCATCCTAGGATTTAAGAAACAAAAATAATTTTTTTCAAAACCTTTTTAGTAGGAAAATATAAAGTTAAGTCTTTAGTAATTGGTTTCTTAAAAGTATTTATGTTTTTGATGAGGTTCTTCCAAAGAGCCAGTTTCTTTTTTGTCTGTACGAAGAAAAAGTTTTTATTGAACAAATGTCATTTAATCAATAACCTAGTACCGCCAAAATTGGCTCATTTGCCTCCTCGCTCTAGAATTAAATTAAATATTCCTTAAGCTAACACTCAATCTTACTTCCTCTGCGCATTCTTCTAAATTTGTGCCATAAATCGAGTGATGGATGACTGAATTTCCTTTCTCGTGTATTTTGATTTGGTCGTTTCGTTGTTTTATTTTTAACAGTGTAAAAATTTAAAATGGAGACAAAAATTAATTCGTGAATTTCAGGTCAGTATTTTGTACGTTATTGGTGTATAATTTTTGCACATGAAAGTGTCACACGTTTCTTAAATTATAGTTCACGTTTTATACTACGTTAAACTTTTGTATCGTCTCGTCTGGCTATTTGGATATGGGCCAATTACTATGAAGATATTAGCAGCGTCGCCGGAGTTGCGGGACCGCGTCGGACCGCAGTATGATGAGTTACTGCTTTGTTTAACTCACTGTCTTGTTACTATCGTAGAAATTGTTATTTGAAAGAACTTTAAGTACTATATTAGGAATGTGTTCTTTTACGGAAAAGACTTGTGAGAATGTAAACTTTTGTATGATAGTTTGTTAATAACGATGTTCGGAAATTGAGATGCGTTGCTTTTGACCTTGGCGTTATTCCAAATTTTTTAAAAGTGTAATTAGACGGAATATACAACTAAGAACTTTCTGTTAGCCGTAGAACCAGTTTAAACCTGATTTTTTAAATTATGTTTTCTGGTCACCATTCCTATTACGCATAACGTAAATAGTTTCCCCTCTTTTTTGTTCTAAGGACAGATGGTCTGGCTCAAATCCAAAGCGTATCGATTTATTTGGAATGTTGCCAGCCACGAAGTTAAGAAATGGAAACAAATAGTTACATCCGGGGCTAATAGAATAGCCGGGGTAAAGGTCTCGTGGAGTGCCGGCCTTTGACGGATTTTCCACTGACTGTGCCTATTATTGCTTCACTTTGATACAGGAACGCGATATATCGGTATGGTACGTTCATCAGTCCACGCTCAAAAATTGTAGTCCATATCTCTTTCCTTTGAATGAAGAGTGCGCTGCAATTTTCCGTGTCTGATATTGAAGCTTCGATGATGGATAAATTTTACAATTTTATCAGAGCTCACGTATCGTATATACTCGTACTACGTTTTATCGTTGTATATTTCATAAGATAAGTTTTTGCTCTTTGTCTCATTTGAATCTATCTTAGATATTTAATCGTTGGTT
Organism: Papilio xuthus; assembly: GCF_000836235.2. Lineage (NCBI taxonomy): Eukaryota > Metazoa > Arthropoda > Insecta > Lepidoptera > Papilionidae > Papilio > Papilio xuthus. The sequence goes on from NW_013533994.1 coordinate 3,959,193, forward strand.
TATTGGTTGTTACCATGCAAGTTTTCTTCTTGCTCCAGCTTCTGTGATATTGCAAGTAACGATTCCATACTGTTATGTAAGTCTACAATCTTCATAAACAACAGTTGAGTAAAACACATTGCCGACGTACACGGCTTTGCTTTTAGATGAAATACTTGGATCTAACGTTTAACTACGATAGTGTTCAGCTTCATGTTGTATTTGCTTTTGTTTTTAAAATTATCAGCCAGAATTTAGCAACTTATTTATTCTATTGACTATTACAGAAAAAAGTTTTTAATGCTTATTTTAAATATCATCAAAAATTCATTCATATAATTGAAGACTATGTCGGCTATAGCATTAGGTTTTATTGTCATTATTTTACCTTTTTATGAATATAAAAATATTTCTGTGACCGTAAGCACTATTTTTATTAAAAAATGTATCTGATTCGAAGTCGGCATGTTGGAATAAAGAGAGCACTACCAAAATGAGGAAAGCATTACCGGAATGAGGAGAGTTCACTGCCAACCCTTTTAGTGTCAAGAACGACTTTCCGCATTTTTTTAGAAATCTTCTATACATTCAAATAGTTTTTATTTTTTTTTAATTTTAATGGAACCAACCCAACATAAACACATAAAATATGAACATGAGGTTGGAATTACAGCGGAACTATAGTCTTTTTTTAATATATTGTTTCATTGTAAAATTTATAAGTTCTTTCATCCCTACAAATTTAAAGTATGTAGCTCAGTTTTTATCTAATATTAGAACCTATATACAACAATGTAAGTTTTTGCTTCCGTATTGTGTAAAAATAACTATTATACACGTTTAAATGCACAAGTTTTTTTTAATTGTTTTTACCTTTCTCGTTAGACAGTGGGGTTATAAATCGAATTCTGATGTCGGAAAGAAAGATCACCCAATTGGCGATATGCCAGGTCCGTTGTTGTTGCAAAGGACGCGGTGGCAATGTCTCGCAGACGTCATTAATATTCATTTATAAGCTAAGCTAACGCCCATCCTTATGTATATCACCTATCGATTATTAACTTCCGTCACTTTTTAATCTGACTGGGTAAAAAGCTACCAGCAAATTTTGGATTGAATGTCCTCAGTTTGATATATTTAAAAAAAAATATTTGACACGATACATCAACATCTTTTATATAATTTGATGTCTAGACCGATTACAAAGAGATGGTGTTAACAATTTTACGGTGACATCTTTATACGGTACGTGCTTCTAGTTTTAGTATGGGGTGTTTGATAATGTTGCTGATATGTGTCAGAATGGATCACGAAACATTTTGCTATGCGTGAGCTACACGCTCAATTTAATTAATTATGTTTGTTCGCATAACTACAGTGTGTTCGCTGGAAATGTGAAGGAATTTTATGTTATTCGAACAACGTATTGTGTTAATTAAATTTGTTCTGAATATGTCAACTTTCATTTGTTTATCTGTTGTCTTTTTAAGTTGAAACATTTTCAACGAACTTTGTAAATAGTGTAAGCTTTATTTCGACTTTCGTCAGATAAAAGTGTTCAAAGTTAAAATTATTATTACTTTACAATACAAATAGCAATTCATCTGTAAGTAAGAAACGCTAAGTTACAAATATATATTTAGTTATCAAAATATAAATAAACTTATTTGTTGTTCGGTTATTAACTGAACTGAGTTTCTAACCAAATTCAAGATAAATTAGTGGCAAGTTTTCCTTTATCGGCAATCTCACAATGGGGTCGTTGTTATCTCACCCACACATAATAATCTGTAATAACCGCTTTCAAATTTACCTTGTTTCCTTTCTTCATCAAACTTTGCGCGTTTTTCCTTTTTTGAAAGGTTGAGTTGATAATTTTCCATAAATCAGAGTTACTGCAGCGTTTAAGTATAACATTTTTTATGTCATAAGTTAGTAGAAAAGCCGAAAAATTCGCCGAAACAGAACAGGGCAGATAGATAAAAAAACATTGTGATAAAATAGTCGCTTAAAGAGGTTTCTATAGCTGAAATTTATTTTTAAATCGCTGTAATAATTCGAGGCTTAGAGTTATTGTCACATATACCGTAAAATATAAAAGACAAGACAAAAACTTTGAAGGAAATTAATATTGATAAACAAAGAACAATCTTGAAAAATACACCAACGTCAGGTACAAAGATCAACAAGTGATACAGATTCCCCGTACTATGAGAAGCGAACAAACACAGCAGAGAGAAGACTTAACAATGAAGCTCTAATGCAAACAGCGACTCAGCAAAAACGTTCCGATCGACGATTGTAGGGATGTTTGAGCAAATAACGTGCGGGGATCGAGAAACAATGGACTCGTTCTACTCGCGGTAGCGTTCAAGTTAGATTGTCTCCATATTGTATTCGACTTCGTTGTTAAGAGAATGTTACTCTTTTTGATTTTGAAATATTTATCGATTATTTAAAAAAATATTATGCACGTGCATTCGTGAATCCGAAAGGCAATCTATATTTGGAAAGACTTCACTTATCTATCTCTTAGTTGTTTATATCTGCCATATATCTTCTTTAATTTGTCGTATTTATCTTCTAGAAATACCTCAACAGTTCAATTTAATTTCATATCAAAAATGTATCATATGGTCGCTTTTAACAATAAACGTCTTTCCAACCGCAAATTACAAGTTTACTCTACATCTCCTTTAACTCGTCTTGGAATTGTACGTATCATTGCAAAAGTTCGTGTAAGCGGTCGCAAGTGCGCTGTAATATTAAAAGGCAGTTAGGAGGCGAAGTTAAATTGCGTTGGGCGGCCATCTCAGGCATTAATGGGGACTCCCCAATCCCACATGTAGATCCAGCGTGACTACAACTGTTGCATTGCCTGTAATACTTTCATTAGAATGGAATTGCTTGTCGTTTAATTTATTTTAATTGTGATTGTACTTTCGTTCATTGCTTTTATTGTTAACTATCTGTCGCCGGCGACTCCGTCCGCCCGAAACTGAAAAAAACTTAATAATTAGCCTAAGTGTTCTTCCAGACTATGTTCTACATCTATGCTAAATTTCAGCGAGATCCGTTAATCCGTCCATCCAAACATTCGCATTAATAATATTAGTAAGATAGTGTATCGAAGTATTTGCAAGAATAGAAGCGACTTATAAAAACGGGATAGTTGTATTAATTTACATTGGAAACCAAAGTGCCTACAACAATTAAATTAAAACTAACATCGTTGTTTTATAAATTATTCCAATAATTAGTTTGCTAATAACTGATTCAAAATATTTAATCAAGTTTATTTATAACTAGAGAATATTGAAATAAATTGCGCAACCTTTGTTATCTACAGAACAGCTAACTATTCGAGAATGCAATAATACACGAGTAGTCTTAATTGCTGTACAAATAACTGCCAACTCTTTTGTCTGCGCTGTTGTGTACACTATGTTAATTTTCACTTTAGTTCGTAGCTTCAAAGCAACGGAGTTATGAATACTAGTTACTGGAATCGTCATAATTACTTTTGATATCAAAGTCTTGACAATCTTAATTAATTTGTTATTTATTAATTCACTGAAATACCTTTGTGAGAATCGTTTTTAATTTGAAAAAGTAAAATTACTTAGATTTAAAACTAAACTAAAGGTTACAATAACGAACAAAAATAATGTCAACTCAACGGCTACAAATACAGTGGTAGATTCCTAACATGATGTTTCAAAACAGAATCTTGACATAGGTCTTTGTGCTATGTTTATTCCTTCCGAAGACGTGATAAGTACGTACTAACGACGCGACATAACATCATGCTGATCAAAAACATAGTACTTTTGAATCCCTTGAATGAAAACAGAAGTGTACATTTATAGTAACATTACGTGTTCATTGAACGCGCTGTGTATTCCAGTAAATTACGATGTCTTTGAATTATTGCAATTGTTGACGTCAATTCCAGTTTTATATTTCCGCTCTATATCTTCGTATAAATTCCCGGCGAAGATTGTTCAGAGTTGCGTATTTACACTCGCTTCGTAGGACGCGTCTCGTTTTCTAACATTATTAATTGCTCAAAACAGAAGGTTACAGACTCGTCATGGTAATTTTCATGCCTTTTTGGTTTTGGTTACCTTTTATTAATTTCGCTTTCCTAACTAGTTGCTAATTAACTACTCTTTATAGTCCTATTTTGTAATTTGTTATTTTATTTCTAACTAAATTAAGTTTGTTATTTATGTATGGGCAGTCAGTTAAATTCATTTAGTATAGCTTGTTTGAATCATATCACAATAATATTGACACAGTTAGACTTTTACACATTTTCTTACAACACCCTGTAAATCTTATTTATAGGGTGTAAGTGTGTAAATGTGTAAATCTTATTTACAGGGTGTGTGTGTACTTGAATTTTCGCATTATACAAATATTCACACACAAATATACAAATCAATAATACGTAACACAAAACTCAAAGCGATTCAATTTGCACTCGGCCGATTTTCTTTTCACTAGTCGAGGCGACAGAGCGGGAAATTCAATTTGTTGACAAAAGATGGCGACGCCTTAACTTTTGGATTTTGAACTGTAAAGAAAAAGCGTTATTTTAGCACCCGACCGTGCGACAAGGGGATTGCGGCGAACGACATTTTTATAGTTGTTCCTGAGATATGGTTTGGTTACCAGTCACTGTGAAATTTATTTACGAAATGTAGTGTACGGTAAAACTTTATTTTACAATAGTATTATAAATTAGAAATTTAAAATATTTTTATAATAAATGTGATTTTAATTTCAGTAATAAAGGTTAAGGGTACGGATTTACGATCAAGAGGTCGGGGGTTCGAATCCCGCCATTCGACTATTGTCGTAAACCATATCCTAGCACAAGCTTAGGACTTAGTTGGCATGGTAAAAGAAATGGTAACAGTGGTAGAGCCCGCTTTAACATCTTCGCATGAATCGGCCCGGCACCTTTTGATATAAAAAAAAAATTAGTAAATTTACAAAAAATCTGCTAATATTTTACAAAAAATTAAAAAAAATGTTTCATTTCAAAGACGCCGGTAGTCAATTTATATCCTAATTTCACTAATTTCATTACAATCCAATGGTTTAGAACCACGGGTAAACAAACCTTCATTTTTATTTATATAAATTAATAATTTTACAAAACATTTACAATCCAAATAAGCAATCCAATTAGGGATTTATATTATTTTGTTGGGACCGCACTTACGTTTTTAGTTGGATTGCGGTTACCCGAAATATTGAAAGCATTCCAATAGTTTAAAATCATTATACTCGTAGATTGTCAATCAATTTTTTATCAACTCATATACACATGAATGAAGGTCCGTTGACTTTGTCGTTTTTTTTATTGTTTTAAATTTTGATTTAAATAGGTTTTATTTTATAATACAAAACTATAACAGTATAAGAGCCGTACTTTAAAAAAATGTTTCAAAAACATTTTAGCTAAAACATCATCATCTTCAGCTCAATATACGTCCCCACTGAGGGGCTCAGAGCCTACCCTAAGTTCAGGGTGATTAGGCCTTAGTCAACCACGCTGGTCAATTGCGGGTTGGTTGACTTCACACATATCTTTGAAGTTCTTCTCAGACATGTGCAGGTTGCATCACGATGTTTTCCTTCACCGTAACAAAGTCAGATAAATATACATATGTCAATCAGAAATCGAAAAACACATTTTTACATGGCGGAACTCGAAACCAGGACCTGCAGATTGCAAGTCAAGTGCTTGACCCTTTAGCCACCGACGCTCTAAAGCTAAAACATATGTCAACCTTTTTTTTACCGTGACAATAACGCCCGGCGTGGATTTTTGATAAATCATGGCAATTGGAAACATTGTTATGTTTAGGCTTGCAAAATGAGTACTCGACCAATAAGCAATGTAATACTTATACAAAAATTAGTGATACTTATTTATGGTGAAACATATAACCATTTTGACGACCATTATATCCTTCACCGGCGTTCAAAAGGTTAAAACACGTGTTAAGTAAACTGTGGCTATATTTTTTAGATAATAAAGTAAATATTGCGTTATTAAAACTGTACTTTTCATATTGGGTTTTCTCATATTTCTCTAACATCGGAAATATTTGATATTAAAATATCCTTATGACTTTGTATGACGCTATTTTAATACTTTAGTCCAAAATCATATTTTCTTAATATAAAAGATGGCGTATAAAATCGGCTATAGTACACATATTTCTAAGTAATCCGAGGTTTAGTTCCTAACGTTGGAATTCAATAAAGCTAAGCCTGTGTACTTAATGGTTTTCAGATATCTCTCATTTTGTTATTTATAATACTTTCTTTGCACAGCGAACGAAATGACTACATATATCTTTGGTAAGGTTTCAATAAATGTATGTTCTTACATGATTCTCTATTGAAAAATATATTTTATAACATTTCTCAATAATAGATTTTTTGTCATTAATGGTGAAAAGAATTTGAGAATTAAATAGAGGTTATATGTTGCTTTCCTTGTGTTTTTTTTAAATTTAGAAAAAAAAATGAGTACGTAAAACTTAAAAATCTGTTTAATATCTAAAGATAAGATTTATTGTTAAAGAAATTTCTTTATTCGAGAACAAGATAGCAACAAACCTAGTTCTATATTGTACATCTACATAAAAAGAAGAAAGGGAGAATAGATTTACACAAATTTGCATATTTTCCCTAAAGATTGAACGTAAAACTTTCCTGTACAACGCCTCGACTGTCGTTATTTTTAACGGCTAAGTATTCTTTATCTACTATACATTTTTATGTATTTTTGAGATAAATGATAAAAAACAGATTTATTAAAAAAGGTTGGAAAAAAATCATATCGTATAATTATCCGTTTCATACCATTAAACTAAAAAAAAAATGGTAAAAAAAAAATTAACGCATTCTACCAACAGTGTAAAAAAAACATCGTTATACTGTTTTAATTCGACCGTTATCATTAATTCTGAAGCGCTTTAAAATCATTGGTGCGCAAAAGTGCGAAATTTCCTTTTAAATTTTGCCCTTAATTGTAGTTGGGCAACATTCATCGAGTTTGCTTCATTAAAGCACTAGCCCTTTTGTAAAAGAAGCTTTGTTCGAGGATCCTCGATTACGTCGTAAGTGATAAGCGACTGATGAGTAAAGACGAACCAAAAATGTAGATAATAAGGCAAGAACCAATTCAGATGTAGAAACTTTTTTTATAATGTGCCAGTACTTGACCACTATTTCATCGGGTTTTAGTCATTCTTTACATTCTGCGAAGTCACTGTATATTAGTAGAAGGTCAAAGTAAACAATAACAAGTGTTGTTTTATATTATTACACACATTATATATGTATAGTTGTATATACGTTTAGTCATGTAATTCCTAAGATTTAGGTTACGAACATCCATACATAGAATCTAACCATGTTTGTGTTGTAATCGATGTTAAATAAACCACTGTTTTAATAATTTTCCTTTGATGTTGCAAGACTAAAGAATTTCTATATTAAAATTATAAGAAAATTTATTTCTTTCAGGTGAACGACCGTTCTTAAAAACGGTCTTCAGTGTAAAAGCAAAAAAATTTTTCGTAGTATAGTGCTTGAGAAATAACAAGCGACATTAAGCTTCTAACTTGGACCGCTACTTAGAAGTCTATTCAGTAAATGTTAGCTACGCTCCAGCGCCTACAGTTAACAAGCTTGATTTTCTTCAACAGCACATATAATTTCTGAAGCAATGGGTTTCTCTATAACCGTTTCGTTTCCTCAACCCGCTGCTCAGTTTTAATCCGTTTTAATTGCGAATCTACAGAAGTACCAACATAGTTATAACGTCGCGGTACTTCGCGTTTTCATCCGTCTAGCGCTGCGTATGTTTTGAAAAGGATATTTTTATAATTTAAAATATTATTTTTTTAAGGTTAAATTTTTTATACTTTACGCTTAATGCATTTTAGTGTTGTATTATTAAATATCATTTGACATTATGCAATTAAGGATATAAGAACACTGAAGGTAGACAAATATAGTCATATAAACATCATTGCTGTCGTTTCATTTACCATTAGTTTCTGAAACCAAAATCTGTGTATAAAACATATCGTCATCTCTGTCATTATCTATGACAAAACAGAGATAACTATATATTATAAACGGAGTTTTTGGTCTCAGAAACACACGATTAATGTTTAATAAACTTTAAAAAAAATGCGGTGTGAAAATAAAACAAAAAACAGATAAAATAAGTTAACAAAGGCTGGGTGGGGTGGTAATATTTTCAGAGGGCAACACTGTAGCTCATTCAAAAGGTCTTTCCTCTCATACCAGCTGTGGTTAATGACGACGCTGCGCTTTTCCAGCATTTTTTCCGCACATTTTTATTGCAGTCAAACAAAACGTTTATGGCAACACTTAGGCGTGTCTCCATAATTTAGACTTGAAGGTTTCACCTTATCTTTGTTATAACAGCTTTGCAACGTTACTTTTTAGCGGACTTTTTTGCCCCTTTTTCTTAAAACAAACTTTTGTTATTTTTCATATTAATTACTTCAAGCAATAGTCAGTCTGAATCTTACTATTTTACTAATGTTATAAATGTGAATGTTTAGATGGACGGATGGATGTTTGTTTAAAGATATCACCGGAACGATTGAACGGATCTCGATGAAATTTGGCATACATACAGAACATAGTCTGGAAGAACACATAGGCTACTTATTATGTTTGTTACATCCACGCGGACGGAGTCGCGGGCGACACCTAGTATACAATAAACTAACATAACAGCGAAATTAAAAAATAAAAAATTATTAACTATTGAAACAGGTTTAATGTAGGTATTTTTAATTGAAATAAAGACCCTTATAGGCTTATTTAACAAAATTGATTGACCAAATTATAAAGAACTCGCCATGTCTTTTTAAAGATAAAAAGTTAAGAGTGTTTAGCAATATAGGTCAAAGCGAAAGGTCAGGATAAATTGGCTCATTTACCCACCTTCAACACTACGCTGTTCCCACTAAAGATGTTTGTTTTCTTTTCCCTTTATTATGATTAGGAAGGTTATTTCATGCAATATTACCAACATTACCTCAGACATTGTTGGTAATTACTTATAGCTATAGATAAACTTTTTATAAATATTTTATAGCTGTTTGCTTTATGAATAGTTTGTTAAAATCAGACAGTTCTTTTAAGGTTTAAAACTTATTTAGGTGAATATCTAATAGAAATATGAATCTTAATAATATTATAAATGCGAACGTTTACATGGATTTTTGTAAGAAGGAATCTCAAAAACGGTTAAAGGAATGTCACTGAAATTTGACATAGATGTAGAACATAGTCTGAAAGAATGCATAGGCTACTAGTTAAGTGTTAATTCAACGCATACGCAGTCGCGGACGACAGCTAGTTTGTTATAGTTTTGAGAATTAATGAACTTAGCGAAGACTAGGTAAGTTTTGTAGCGATACTAAAGCGTAAAGTACAAAAACTATTTTACTTTCTTGTCCCAAGTAATGTCATGAAAAATTCATAAAATCAAAAAGAAATGGAAAATCTACGTAGAGCGTAGCACTAGTCGATGTTAAATTGTCTTCATTTAACTAAAGTCACGTGTAACTTAGATCTTTAAAATAACTGTTATACACATTTTTATAATGTAAATAACTAGCTGTCGCCTGCGAGTCTGTCCGTGCGGTATTAAAACACTTTAGTAGTAGCCTATGTGTTCTCCAGCACAATGATCTATATCTAAGTCATCGATAATCATAATCGATGTCCGTTCAGCTGTTCGCTTCTTACAAACATCCATCCATCCATCCATACATCCAAACATCCGCATTAATATTAGTATGAAGTAAGATAGTAAAATGAGATTTTTTGTGGAAAGTAGGTGATTATTTTGTTTTTTTTTCCGACTTTAACAAAGATTTGTTTTAGGATTTCATTAAATGTTACAAAGTGTATTCCACTTTAACAGAATCGTTAATCTTCGCTGAAACAAATAGCCCTATTCTATCAAAGCGCGAAAAAATTTGCTAAAATTTATGCACTCTTTGTGGTCTCTAAATACTTCTTCAATTGTTTACTTTAAAAACAAAACTTTTGTTGTTTAAAAAACGCTGGTGTCATTAAGTTATTTTGCAAGAAAACACTAATCCTGGGTTTAAGTGAACAAAGTTCTATTAATTTATAAATTCAAAGTACTATCTCTATTTTGTCAAAGATAATGAGAGAGATGACGATATTTTTATACAGAGATTTTGGTGTCACAAACCAATAATAAATATAGAAGACCCAACTATACTTTTTTTACAAAGTTATTTTCGTATTTAAAGTTTTTTCAATTAGCAAAATATCAACAATGTAGTATAATTTTTATATGAAACCTGCACATATCTGAGAAGAAATTCAAAGATATGTGTGAAGTCAACTAACCCGCACTTGGCCAGCGTGGTTGACTATGGCCTAATCATCATAAACTTAGGGTAGGCTCCGAGCCCCTCTCTGGAGACGTATAGTGAGCTGATGATGATGATGAGTATTAATTTAAATGTAATTCAGAGTGTCATATATTAGAATGTTGTATGATGAATTTTCTTATAGTAAATCCCAGTTGATTGCAATGTAAACTGCTTGTCGTAATACATTATAAACAACTTGTGGTCGTGCCAAGAGAATATTTCGTACCGGACTCTTGGACATTGTTACATTTTACAGCTCCACGGAATATTAACTATGCGTATATGTTTTGGATACTCTACTTTAATAGTAAAAGAGTGTTTTTTTTATTTTCTATGAAAATTTCAGCCATTAACTATATAATCTAAATATTAATAAAATTGAACTGCGGTATGTAATGTCGTTTTTCATACACATTTGTGTGCGTTGCTGATAACGAAAATCAATTTTTAAAACTTTCGTATCTGTCTGTCAAGGTCGCGTTTATTCAAGGTAATCTCCGGAACAGGTAGACCGATTTTGATGGGACTTTATCGGGAAGGGAAGGAAGGATGGAAGCGGGCATATTATAAGGTACTTTATTTTAAATTCTACGTTAACTAATTCGAGGGCGACCACTAGTATGACTTTCTATTTGGTTTATCAATTAGAGTTACTCTTTAGTTCATGAATTGGAGTAAATTACGTAAAGTAAAGTAAGTACGTAAAGTATTGTTTAAAATAACACGTAAACGATTATTGAAGGAAATAATGTAACTGGTCTTAAATGTTTACATTCGCATTTTGTCGCATAATTGTGGTAGTACTGTAATTCTCATCATGTACATCACAATTTAAACACATGAATGCAAAGTAAACATCAAAAGGAATCGTCGAAATAAAAAAAGTAAAACCTAACAGCAATACGTTTAGTACAGGAGGAAGAAATACTGTTTTATTTTTGACGCTTATGGCGTACTGTCACCATAATTTTGCAAGTGAGTGTACATATCAAAGCGTTTGACGAATAAAGAGCGAATCCATTAAAGTAGAATGCGTCTCGCATCGTAACCGCTTTACGTTTGTAATACCGTATTATTACTGTACGCGAAATTTTCAATCGTTGTCGCTAAAACGACTTTCCTAGTACGTGTAATGTCTCATCTCATTCTCATCTGTAAATTGTTATTTTAGTGCGCATTTTACAGTACAAATGAAACCGTAGGTTTTCAATACTGATACATTCGAACTAGAGCACATGTTATCTCTTTCACTATCTTTGAAACAACTGGGATACTAATTTTTTGTGTAGATGTTTCGCTTGAGACAACCGCGCGTCGACATGTTACGATTTAACAATATTAGCAAAGAGCAGGCTTAAAATTAATACACAGTCAAAAGTAGGTAAACGATAGTCAAAGGAGAAGACTTTGATATTTTTCTCTTCTATAGAGGTTTCCCTCTTATCCGTGTTTCTCGCCTTTGATGGTCGTCCGTCAGGACCGGACAATGACTCTCGCTTATTAAGGTTTCTCGCTTTTACATTCACTTATCCGAAATGGAGTGTACCTATTTTTTTTTGTCACCAAGTGATTATGTACTAACATAACTTATCTCCTTAATCAATTCTATGCATATTATACGATTTATTTTGCGGATTTATGTACATTAAATGTACATATTTGCGATAAATGAGAGCAATAAACATAGAAAGTAAGCAGAATATCTGCCAAAGCAAACGGGAGCATTATAATGTATACGATACAATTTGGTGATATACTAGTATAGCGGTCTTAAGCAATAAATTATTGTTATATTGCGTCGTATGGTATACGACAAGGGGGCAGAGATTGCCGGGTAAATATTTACTATGGAGATGTACACAGACAAGTTTCACTGAAGACAATAAGTAATATGAGATGTGAATAGGGCTGGTAACTTTAAATGTGAATAATTAAACCAGTGTGGAAAGAAAATGTCCCCTTGATCCTTAGTAGACGACAAATAAACATCAAGTGACTTGTTTCATAAAAGTTCACAGACGTGTATTGTGTAAACCCTAACATTTCAAATCCAAAGAGGTGACAGCCCTAGCTTTGTCTCTACAAACATTTGTATAAAACTTGCTAATTTTTACGATTACTTGACATTTTTGTTACGGACCGTAAGTAAATTACTGGATGTCCTGTATTTTATTTTCAATGTTTTAAGTCGCAATGTGAATGTTTTACAATAATTAATGCTAATGGAACAGAATCCAGTGACGTAGACTTATATTTTACTTTAGCTAGAATTAGCAAATATTTCTCCCTAAAATAGGTCCCTCTTTTAAGAAAACTATTTCCCTCAGCCTATTACAAACATGGTTCATTCATGTTATAGCCGTTTGGAACCGCTCAATAATCGTAAAGCGTTTCTCGTGCGTGGAACGGCCTCAGTGTCATAAAACGAAGCGGCCAGCGTGCGGTAGTGTGACGACTCCCTTAACTCAGGACTGAATAATTTTGGTAATTTAATGACTTCCAGCATCTTCAAAGAACATGTTGGTAAAGTATCAAATTCTATAATACTTCTAGAACAGTAAAAGTTATTTAAGTTGTGTACAAAAATGTTACAACGAATCGTTTCCAAGCTGACCCTCTGTAATAACACATAAGGGGCTTCGCGACAAAGGTCCTTGTACGTCTGTATTTTATTGACTGTATTTCAGACTGTCTGGTCTCTGCGCAGTTTTATAGTGTCTCCAAACAATTTGGTCACCTATTGTAGTAACCACAGGCAAGACACTGACTGTGTTGTACTAAATATTTATTATCGCCTTACACACATTTGCGCGGGCGCTTTTTTGACGCGTTGGTGACCGATGAATGCTTTAAAATCATTCTCCCCCAGCGCACAAAATGCAACACTGCGCGATAAAAAATCGTGGCTTTTTGGAAGCGCTGCCATATGAACAGATACATGGAAATGTTTGTTTTATATGAACGTTTTTTTAACGCGCGATAAAAAAGCGCCCGTGCAAATTAGGGCTGAGAAGATTTATCTAATTCCCTCCACTTCTTTCTACTAAAAACGCATATGCCCTTATACTGTTTCTTAAAGCAAGTTATAAGATGGTATGAGGGTTGAAGTGTACTCCAATATCAGTACTGATTTATTCATAGGAGATTGTAATGACGTAGTTCGAGATTAAACACGTCATCGATGTAACGATAAACTGTAATCAACATTTAATTATTTCGCCCTAAAATATGTTAGTGTATCGACAAATTTACGAGCACCCTGTAATGTTCGTATCACGTCTAAACACACAATGATATATAGCTTTACTGGAAATACTTCGAGTGTTCCAGCGATCATTTATTATTAGTAGGCGTTGGCCGACACGGTTTTGTATGGGTATCAAAAACAACTTCCGCTAAATGCTTGTAAATATTAATGACTCCTACATACAACTAATTGAGTATTTAATATTATATGGAATGAGTAAAACATACACTTTATGACTGTCCTTTTTTACAAGTATTTCAAATTGGAAAACATTTAGGTAGATTTAGTCATCGGCTTAGGAAGTATGTATATTTGGGCAGACAGTACGTGTATTATCAGAAAGTACAGAGTATGTCAAAAGAAAGACAGAGAGATGGAGAGAGAGAGTGAGAGAGAACCTTTAAGGAAAAAGAGATTATTATTTGCTAAACAAGTGCTTTTAACAGCAAAACTAGAATTAAAGTAAGATGAATGATACATCACAACTCTAGTGAAACATACTTACATTACCTTTGTTATAATATTAATGAACAGATACTAAATTTGCCAATACACTCCCCTTTAATCTATTATTCATTTCCTTCGCTAATTGTCAGGTTATTTGTGCGGATTCGCTCTTAAACGCATCGAGAGATGTAACTGGGACATGTCAATAGGAGTGCGCACGGCTACGGGCGGCGGACCGGCGCCCATTTATCAAAATAGCGGACGCTTGGTTAACTGCGAACGCCAAATATTCTCGAGAAAGATAATATTTCTATTACTTGGCCGATTTACGTCCGTGCAGTAGTTAATGTATGAATTATTACACTCACACTAAAGACGATTGGTGTACAGAAATACTGAACAGATGCCAAGGGCAAGGTTTCTTAGTATGATTTTACATCGATTGAATACGATTTATCTACAAATCGTATAGAGTTTGTTTGTATAATCTTATGTAGGTATGAAATGATTTAAAGGAAAAAATTGTATAAAGTAGCTGTCGCCCGCGGCTCTGTCTACGTAGAATTAAAAAGTAGTAGTGTGTTCTCATGTGTACCAAATTTCATCAAAATCCGTTAAACGGTTCCGGAGATACCTTCAAATAAACATCCATCCATCCATATAAACATTCCATTTTATAATACTAGTAAGTATTAATTTATAAAAGAAATAAGATTGACATATATATTCTTTTTTTTTCAGGTAGGCTTCACGTCAATAAAGATCCGATTTGCAAATCAAATTGCAATCAAAGTGAAATTGTAAGTACATTTTCTCGAAAAAAGGTTAAGTTATGCACATAAATACGGCAGCTTTATTTGGGTGAACGTGGATTGAAACTGTGACCAACTTGTATAGAGTTCTAGGTTGTAAGTTGTGTAACAAGTTATTGTTTTCACGCTTCGGTATCTCGAAACTTCCACACCAGCACCATGTTTGCCTACTTCATTACTCTCTTCTTAAAACTTGCCAACTATGCGCTTTAGTAAAACATACGTAGCTTCATATAACAGTAAGTTTTCATTGAAACACTCATATTAAGTATATTGTTATTTTTACGACAGTGGAAACTCACGGTATCTCAAAGATGTTATGTTAACGTTGCGTTACAATTCATAAAGTAATTGAAATGAATTTCTAAATTATAATAATAAAATTTCATAGGCCGTTTACTTTTTTTAAATTACTGTTTATATGTACAAATATATATTAAATATTGTATATATTATTTATGGTATATAACATGTCAGTGTGAGTGAAATGATGGAACGCAGCCAACACAACGAAAAAAAAAATATGTCCGCAATAGTTGGCTAATGGAATATTCCTAGATAAATGGTTTTTGTAGAGGTAAATGCTTGTGGAGTTTTCCTTTTAGATTTCGTTCGGAAAGAAGCAATACTTTTATGTGCGCCGTTACCTCCCTTAATGTAACGCATGTGATTTATTAACTATTCTATCGTTCGTGATATTTATTTTATTAAAATTATTTAAGGTAATATGAAGTGGCTACATAGGACTAGACGAAATCTTACGTTCGAACGCAAGTCATTACTGAGCGGGAGCGTCGGTAGCTTAGCGGTTAAACACTTGATTTGCAATCTACAGGTCTACCAGTAGGTTTTTCTATTTCCGATTTACATATGTACATTTATCCGACGTTCTTACTGTGAAGGATAACATCGTGATGCAACCTGCACATATCTGCCAAGAAGTTCAAATATATTATATGTGTGAAGTCAATGAGACCAGCACTGGGACAGCGTAGTTGACTATGACCTGGTCACCACTAACTTGGGTAGGCTCCAAGCCGTGGGGCCGTATAGTGAGCTGATAAAGTCATTACTGATTCGTGACTCTTGTGTGTAATTAGAACAAATGAGTTGTACTTCTTATTACAATCCAATTGTGTTGTTCGGATCTTTTTAGAATTGGATTATAATTTTTCTTTTTACCTTAACTGGCCACATACAGATTAATAAAAGTTCATATGACATACTTCTAAGAACACCAGGAACATATAAGTAGTGTCAGAGAACTACATCGGTCAGTTGTTAATAAAGTTGTAAGGAAGTAAGCTCGACGTGCATGTAACAAGACGCAAGTGTAAGCCAACACTGTTTGTTCTGTGCAAATATGAACGTGAGCAGAACACGTAATTGATTAACTTATCTCTAGCTTTTTAACTTTTTAACGCTAGGAGACGTTAAAGTAAAAATAACGTTATTTTTCTTTAAAGTTTGTTTTCATAGACATGCCAAATTCTTTAACTTACATCTTTGGTATAGTCTGTGTGTAATTTGTTCCGGAGCCTATTTTACAAGTTTTTATTTAGTTTCACCTGTACCGATGTTTGTCATCAAATCTTGCAAATTAAAGAGTGTGCGTCCCGAAGGCCTAATTTAGTCTTCTTTCCCTTCCCACCCTTTATCTTATAAGGAAAGGATAGGAAGTGGAAGTGGACTTTCCGGATGAGAGGATGCATGGGAAGGGAAAATATTTTTTTTTCATCCTCGCCTCCGTCGATTAAAGGTAGGCAACGCATATGCAGTTGCGTGTGTCTATGGGCAACGGTCACTTCGCTATTTCAGCGATTTCAGGTGGCCGCTCTCTCGTTTGGCACCTAATGAAATAAAAAAAAAATCCACTCCTCTGTTTCCGATTGCGCTGAAATTTTGCATTCGATCTGAGCCAATGTGATTTCAAAAGTTATGAAAGGATCTTTTCCTTACGTTTCTACTTTGAACAGTTCATACTATTACCAAGGTAATATTAAGCTATTTTAAATGTAATACTCCTCAAGCAATTTCCGCAGCTTTGAGAACATAATGTTATGTCTAGACGCTCCACTTGATTAAAATTCAAAATGTCTATCGAGACATCTTAGACGCCTGTTAGACGCTATTTACGTTCGCGATATTGTGGCGGCAGGTTAAAAGGTAGCGCCATTTTGCGCCAAGAAATAGGTTTCCACTGTAAACGCCAATGTATTAGAACATATTATTATCTCTTTCATTCGCATTGAAAATAACAGCGTCGACAATATATGTTGTAATACAATTTGTTAGAATTACCAAGTAGACATACGTGAGTTCAATTGTGTTTAGTCTTTTAAAGAACAACTGTCTGTCTATTGTATGTCTTACGAATCATAACATATATAAAATAAATATAAGATGTATAAAATAATAAATTTAGAATAAAAAAATATAGAAATCAATCGTCAGATTTAGTAGATCGAAGTTTGAGCAAACTCAATTACACTTTGCTGGAAATCCTTTTCTACGAGAACTTATCCGCAAACACTTCATTTCTTACTCATCAAAATTCATCAAACGATCCGTGCAACAGAGTGGAAATTCGACCGAATATCAAAGCTTGTGATCCTAATTAGTTGTACTATGAATACGAAGATGAAAGCCTCTAAACATTTAATTAATTCCATGTTAGTAATATGTGTTTAGATTACTTTGTGTTGGAGTACTAAGGAGATATAGTTAGTACTATGACAAGACTGTTCTGTAGTTACGAATGGATTATTGCGTGAACTAATAATAAATTTATAAACAAACAATAAACACGAATGTAATCTTACTAAGATTATAAAAGCGAAAGTTTAAATGGATGTTTGTTAAAAGGTATCTCCAGAACGGCTCAACAGATCTTGATGAAATCTACATGTATAAAAGAAAGTCACGCTAGTTACACTATTTGTAACTCAAGAACGGCTTTACCGATATGGCTGAAAATTGGTGAGGAGGTAGCTTAAAGGCAGGAGACAGACATAGGATTCTATTCATTCATTTTTACTACTCACAAATTTTTTCTACTCATTAAGTTTTTTTTATATTCCGCGCGGACGTAGTCGCGGGCGACAGCTAGTGGGTCATAAATGCGAAAGTTTAGTTCGATGGATGTTTGTTAGAAGCTATATCCGGAAAGGCTCAACGGATCTTGATAACATAGGCCACTGACTTTTTTTTAATTCCATGCAGACGGTGTCGCATGCTTCGGTTAGTATTTTAAGAAATTTATTTCAACGGGAACAATATTTTTAAACAAGCTACAATATATCATTTAATGTAATCCGATGTAAAACAGTCTCTGGCATGTTTATGCATACAATATGTTCATATTAAGGACAAAACGATTTATGTCACACAATATATCCTACTATTACTTTAGAAATTCATGCGTCATTTTAAACTTGGATTTCCTTTATACGCCTTTTTCTCTTAGGCTAACGTAATATAATTTTAAGAAAAAAATACTAATATTATAAATGGATGGATGTATATTACAAGGTGTCTCCAGAATTGTTGCTTGAATTGCGCTGAAATTTGGCATAGATATAGAACATAGTCTAGAAAAACTTATAGGCTTCTATTTTTTTAATCCTGCGCGAACGGAGCTAGTTCAATAAAAACTGGATTCATTTAAAGCAAGCTTAGTTTTTTCGTTAAGCAAATAAAAAAATAAAGTCAATACTAAACTTTGAAACCTATTTTTAAACAAACCATTCAGTTGTGGACCATTTAACTCAGTGAAATTAATCTCGAAGCATTTTCAGTAGCTTAACGTTTTTACAATGCAGTCTGTTGCACCGGCGCACTACGCACAAATTACAACTTAATCCGAGCACTTTTGTGAACAAGCCTTTGAATTAATTATTTGAATTAATCCCACTGTAATTGGATTGCTGGGAATATATACGCGATAATTATTCACTGAAAGTTATCAAGGGTATTATTTTTATGTGGCGAGAGTATTAACAATCAGCTTAACTTTTTTTAATAAGTTAAAATAGTCGTATGTTTGTCATTCGTCGTATTTTATGTCGTAATGGTTAGCAAATGCCGAAGGTAATAAGTTATGACAAAAAGCAACTGCAAAGTTACGTAAAAAAACACTTCAGGAAATAAATTCAAAATACTGACTAAAGTAAAATAAAAAAAGTATTTCGTGGTTTTCCCTCGTTATTAAACTTATATCTTAACGAATTCAACCCAAATAATATTTTGTCCGCAATAAAAATTCTGTACTGTCCCCATAAAAAGGATTAGTCAAAACAAGTCTGGCTTTACGTAAAAAACCTGTAATTTGTTAGAATACCCTCAAGCTTTGACAAAGGGAAAAAATGTAAATAGACGTAACAAATCTCGCATACGAAGTGGATTTTGTCGCAAAGCGTCGCTACATGAAATGGAGTGTTTAGTGTTGCCTTCATACTTCTTGCTAGGCAAAGGGAAATCCTTTAGTAAGCCTCTTAGTGGTGGCTGTGACTATTGATACCATATGAAAATAAATTTATGAATAATCGTTATGTCACTTATAGTATAACATATTTTTGTAATCACATGACTGGACTTACTCCCATACGGCTTTATTCGTAATCGTATTACAAAGTTAATTGATTATATAGAAAAGAATCCATCTGATGATACACACAGACTTGTACCTTTTTTTTTTTAAATATTAGCAGATTTTTTTATAAATTTACTAATATTTCTTTTACCATTCAAACTAAGCTCTAGGCTTGTATTAGGATATGGTTTACGACAATAGTCGAATGGCGGGATTCGAACCCCCGACCTCGTGATCGGAAATCCGTACACTTAACCATTAGGCTATTGACGCTTAATCGCCATCTTTAGAGATTTCATTAAATGAAAAAGTTACACGACAAGGGTTATTAACATTGGTAGAGTTAGACAGAGAAGACAGATGTAAAGTGCAAATAATTCGCCGTATATACCATAAAACAAATATGAGATCCTCTCAAGAATCTAAATATTTTCGACGAATGAGTCATGAGTCGCAATAAGTATTTTCATTACAAATCTGTTCCCATAAACGAACATACATATAGAGTCATCTCTTGTGACATATTTTGGTGTCAGCCGCTGGTTTTGGATAAGCAGGCTTTGGATTTTTTTTATAAAAAAAAGTTTAAGGAAAGTTAAGTCATTTAGATAAATTTTCATAATTAAATCAGTACGACACTTGGAAAAGTATGAAAGAAAATCAAGGCAAGCTTTATAAAGGAAAATAAAACTGTTTTATGAATCACGGCTTTTGACAAGTCCAACAAACTTCTTGGCAACTTCTAGCGCTATAGTGGGCTTGTTATCACAAAGGGCTCCATTTAAATAAGGAACTTTGCAATGAGGACGTTAGATAAACAGTACTCGACGGAAAATTTACATGCAACCCTCACTTAGTGTCCACCTGAAAGAAGGATATATTGTTTTCGTTGTTCCCGACTTTACTGCGGAATAATAAATAAACCTGTTTGCAACTGCTACTCGCGCTGCTATTTCGTGCCTTCATTTTAACTTTAGCTATTCATGCAAGCACAATTTTATTATGCTATTTCAAACTTTAATGCTATATAATTTTTTAACTAGTTTAGACCCCCGGCTCCTTTTGCACGGGAATTTAGGAAAACTTACTAAGCTGTCTATGTGTTCTTTAAGACTATATTCTACGTCTGTGCTATATTTCATCAAGATCTGTTTTAAAGTTCTGGAGATACTGTCTAACAAATATCCATCCATCTAATAATCGCATTTATAATATTAGAAAGATTTTATATTGCGATTTTGTTCCAGTTTAAGGATTAACTTGATAACAGTATTTATTTCTTAAATCGATGTCCTTTTGATAAAGAAACATCAGTCACTGTTTCACAATTTGTAGTCCGACGGTACATTATTCTCCCTCGGAATTTTAATGGTTTCTCTTGAAGTATTCGAACCGAAATTTAACTTTTGCCTTTCTAAGTAAGAAATTCTTCTTCCTTTATTACAACCTACATTACAACAATTCCTTTCTTAACAAAAACTTAGCCGAAGCTAAAGAAAATTACAAAGTATTATGGTATCAAAGGATGCTTTGTCGAAATATTTAGTATGTCAACCACATCTAATGTTTGGCCTAAATTAAAAATAGTAGCGTTTTTTTTATTTCTATTTTTTTATAATTTCTTATTATAATAATAATAAATCTATAATTCAGACACATGGTCCATACAAAACAAAAATACAAATTTAAACACTAGCACAAAAATAAAACACAAAATAAAACATAAAATTCTTCATAATTATATACTTGCTCCTTTTTCTATCATCCGTCATGTTTGAATTCACTTATCCCTAACACATATCATCTTTCTAATAAATCCATCCATTTTCTTCCGCAACTGTTGCCGACCACATTAATTCCTATTACCCACTTAATTACTTGTCTCTCATCATTTCCGACCACAAAGAGGTAAAATTCGTAGTGTCATTTTCAATACCGTCGGCAAAAAAAACTGATGTTCTCAAATTAATATATTAAGTAAAAACAAACAATAAAATTCAAAATGCTAAAATATAGCTGAAAAGTATTTTTTTTCCAACTCATTTACTTTAGCGAACGTTATAAATATCGTTTTATTGAAACAGCTGAGGCGTGAAATATATAATTAAATAATCGCTGTCGCTTGTTAATTAAGTCGGATGGAGGCGGTCGCAACTCAACGTTCAAACTTGTACGCGACACTTGTAAAAGTACACGGCTCTAGACTTTACTTGAAATTTAATTGAAATAGTTTATTGGAACTCTTCGGGCACTCCTTGTTCTTGCAGATTTAGTTTACATTGTGACGTTTGTTTATTTAGAATGTCTTTGATATAAGAGACGATTTTGTTTACGCTTTGACGTATTTTCTTACTCATGCATTAGCTTTCACTCCTTTAACTTTGCTCAAAGTTTTTGTAATGTTACTCCAGGAACATGGAGTTTCCTTACTAAAGTACATTTCTGAAATCTTGTAAATGTCTTCTGTATACAGTAGGTAATTAATTTTGTTTCAATATTCATTTCTTTTGATAGTAATCAAAGATAAAATAAACTTTTTTTTATAGAAGCTAGAAGAAGATTTTTTTTATATCATAAGGGGACAAACGAACAAGCGACCACCTGAAATCGCTGAAATAGCGAAGTGACCGTTGCCCATAGACATACGCAATTGCATATGCGTTGCCTACCTTTAATCGACGGAGGAGAGGATACACAAAAAGAGAATGTTTTCCCTTCCCATGCATCCTGTCATCCGGAAAGTCCACTTCCACTTCCCATCCTTTCCTTATAAGAAAAAGGGTGGGAAGGAAAAAGGACTAAACTAGGCCTCCGGGACGCACACTCATCAGACGAAACGCGGTATTGCTTCCACTTCACGCCTTCTTCTGTGTGGTCGTGGTATTTCACCAGGCAAGCCGGGCCAATTCGTGCGAAGATGTTAAAGCGGGCACTACCACTGTTAAAAAGATTTTTCGGAGGTAAATAATTACAACTACAATTGTATATTAATAACAAAGTAGTACTATCAGTATGAATAAGTACGAGTATTGGAAAAGTTTATTCGTCATCCATTTATCTTGTTGTTTTAAAAACATTTGCACCGATATTTTCGTGCCCCTATCCGACAATATTGTAAAGAAGACTACAACTCCTTTGACAAATATATCACTGTACGGAATATGACCCGTGAGCAAAATATATTGCGGCATCGTAAACAAGGGCAGCAACAGTACGGAAGTACGGCGCGTTCCTCTCAAATCGAACCCGGAACCGCGGCGCACCTGTAAAACTGTGTATTGTAGCCTCGATGATTTTTAAAACAACAATTGCTATGGAATTTAATACAGCATTTTATTTATTTAATAACTGGAAAACTTTATTAATAATGATAGTTTTCGCATATGGACAATAAAAATAACAGTATAACACAGATCGAATAGACGATTTTAAAAAGAAAAAACGAAGAACAAAAGAAAACCAAGCGGCTAGCGAACTGGACAATAAATTATTCTGCAATATTAACGTAAAGTTACATTTAAGTACTGATTGTATTTCCGAACTTACGAATTTAGAAAATTCATGTCCCGAAACACTCGTACAAAAGTATATTATCAAAGATTGCTGGAGTACAAAATTTTGTAAGTACAATTGTTTTAGTAGAAACTTCAAATTATATTAAACAGCACATAATACTTCATGATATATGTAAGTGTAATATTTTCATAGCCATACAATTTAAATATATAAATTTACTAGCTGTAGGCCTCGCGTCTGTCCGCGCGGAATTTTAAAAAAATAAGTAGCCAATGTGATCGACATCTGCGCCAAATATCAGCGAAATCTGTGGAGCCTTTCTGGTGATATTTCAACAAACATCCATCCAAATATTCGCATTTATAATGTTAGTAAGATAACGCCTTAGTAAATTTATATCGAACAACAGTAACTACAGAATACATCTGCAGTATTATTACGTAAACATCGGACCAGCTATTAGTTCTTGCTTCAGTAAGCAGCTTACCCGGTGCCAGCTTTCCCGTTTGAACTAATTGCCCCGCTTCCTACCACCTTAATCTCTTAATCGGTTTATCAAAGTCGTCCACTTTTATTTTCCGTATGTTGTTTTTGATACGACAACGAAAATTTACTAATATTAATCCTGCCTAATCCTTCATGTTAAAGAAGCAAGCAGCCACCTGAATTTGTAAAAATGGTAAAGCGACCGCTGCAAATAGAAGCCACAATTGTAGATTCGTTGCCTACCATAAGACACACTCAGAAAGAGAATATGTCCCTTTACTTATCCACTTTCCTTGGCTAAAATTAGGCCTAACAACGACTGACATTAAGAATTCTAAGATTTCTTTTCCTACGCTCCTTCATATTTAAATAATAGTATTTAAGGACGTGCCTAAAAGTAAGCAATTTTTTAATCTATACCTAAATTTTAAATGTTGTTTTTTTTGTGATGTATCTACGTTTAGTTAAAAGAGAGTTTTATTTAATATTCGCAGTTCCTAAAGGAAAATATTTTAATTAAATCGAATCTCTCGCGAGATATTTAAAAGATTAACATTTCGACTAGTCAAATTAACAGGCATATTTATTTGACGCGGCACTTGGCTCCATTGTGTTAGTATTAAAATTCTTGTCTCCCTTCTTAAAGTATTAAATTAAGGGAGGACAGTTTTTATTGGTGTTAACAAGAGTTTTATTGGCGTTATTGATGAGATTTTGACTATATCAAACATTATTTAAGTAAATGACTCACTTTTTGTTGCGCAATCAATAAATGGTATTTTAAAAATTTTCTCAAATCGTTAAACGGTAAGTTGTTTTAAATTTAACTCTATTATGAAACTTCTACCAATGTTAAATTCTAAAACACAATAGCTAACATGACTTCGACGACGCGGACTCGCTACTGGACACGTCGCGTCTAAAAAGGGCGAAAAGTGGATTGCAGAAGTTTTACCGTGGCGAAATGGAGATCAGTGATCTCTGCCTATCCCTCTGGGTTCCAGGCGTGAGTTTTGTGTGTCGTGTGTGTAAGTTGAGCTAAGTATAGAAAAGAGAAATAAGTATAATATAATGCCTGTTTTGTATAATACAGGAATCGACTTTAGCAAAACAGAAACAATGGTTGGTAAATAAGGTAACGGATTGATGTTGATTTAACTCAAGATCTCAAAGAATGCGTTTAAAGCTTGTTTCAGGAAGATATGAAACAATCAAGAACAACACAAAACTATATAACGGACGTGAATCTATCAGCAAAAAATGCAGAAAATATTTTTTTTTACCAATTTATATTTACGGTATCATTTACTACCGCAGTTAAGTGACGTTAATTGATCGATTCCCGCCAAAGTAAACTTAAGTTTTTCATTTTAAATAGACTTGACGTCTAAAAAGGTTTTATATATGTCTAATCGAGGCATATATAAATCTTCTTGCTATAATCCATATTTTGGATGGTATCCAATCGAGCGAAGTTTTAGTTCGCATTAATAATGAATGTATTCGACGTTATCGTATTTATCCTTCACGGGTGTAGCAAGTCATGTATCGAATAACGCACCGAAAAATCCGTCCAATGTAATGAAGAGAAATGGGGTCTCGTATCATAAATCAAAAGTTTATTGAATTCGGTCCCTTACAGGCCCTTCTCGAGACTCAACTATCTTAAAAGTGTATCACACTTCGATATTATCTCTATTGGGAAAGGTTCGAAGTTGAACTAATAGATTTCTTTGATAAGTATCTTCGACAAATTCGGTAAGATTTTCCTCATTCGGACACAATATACATAATATAGTTTCAAACATGAATGAAAGAGTGTACTACCAAGAAATCGACCTAAGTAAAGGTACTCGTATATATATTAAAAACTAGTGATGTTCGTCGTCTGTCTCATCATAGTTTAATATATAAATAGCTTATAACACTACTCAATAATTAGACTGTTATATGTAAAAATAATCATTCAATTACTATAAGTAAGTCCTGAGATCGTACCGGACAAACAGGCCACTTTTTTCTTTTATAGGTAGTATTGATCTGTTTCAGATATAAAACGCTAAGTAGCAAAACTTGACAACCATAAGGACAATCTACGATTGGAATCCTACCTTTTTAGAATTAAAATACCAATAACTTATATATCCTAGGACTGTATCGAACACCTGCGAGATCTCCCACGGTATCGCCTGTCAGGGTTCAGACGCCGCCATCTATTAGCGCGGTTAAAGCGCGACAAATAAAAATAAAGTCATTACTATTTATAAAGAGGTCCCGCAATTTAACTATTTTTGCACTAAGCAGATAACCGCATGCCAGTTTTACTATTTCTATGAACAGTCGCCACACGTCAGTGAAAGTCCTATTTGCAAAAGTCGCGCGTCGTGTAAGTGCTCAGTGCAAAAGGGATTTTAATGTCGTTAATTTACATACTCGCCAGTGTAGTCGATGTTTATTTTTACTTGATTTTTACACTTTCAATTGCCAATATTTTCTAAAGGTTTAACTATCATATGGCGAAGCTTATGCTATTTATTTTGCAGTAGACGTGATGCTAACATTACTACGTAAATTTCTTGCATTTCCTTTATTTCTAGAATATTAATAGTTTCTCACGTGTAGTGGTGAA
Source organism: Papilio xuthus (assembly GCF_000836235.2). Classification (NCBI taxonomy): domain Eukaryota; kingdom Metazoa; phylum Arthropoda; class Insecta; order Lepidoptera; family Papilionidae; genus Papilio; species Papilio xuthus. The sequence goes on from NW_013533994.1 coordinate 3,985,387, forward strand.
CAGTGCCTTAACTTTTTATTTGCAATGTCGCATACAATGTGTACGCGGAATTTTGCTTCTCAATTTTGAAGCAGATACCTTCAACCGATTAAGATGATTGTATATTGAAATCGCAAGTCAAAGCAATATTATTTTTATTATAATATCATACTTGAGTATCACTACTACTTCTATCATCATGTTGTATTTTATTGTGGCATCTTATCCATTAAAATCTATTTATAATATCAAGGTCCTTTGGGTAAAATTTTTAGTTTTACCATATTTAAATCCGTACGTGGAATGAAATGTAAACCCGCAAGTTCCGTGCAAAAGTGTGCCAGAAAAAACTCTAACGTGCACCGGCATTAAGATGATCATTAAAAAAATCTGGTTATTTTTGGTACGTCGTGCAATCATTAAGTCGTCGTCGGGCCTCAAAGAGATTTTATGGATCGTTTAGCGGTGGGCTATTGCATAAAATGAATTATTTCCGACCGAGGGAAGACGTTTTGATGTGTTTGTTTAGTTTTAGCCATTGTTATTGCCCGTGACGTGCGTATCTTATCGCGTTTTTACTTCGTTTATTCTTTTTAAAATTAACCAGACGTAGCCCTGTCTGTCTGACAAGCATCATCATCAGCCCACTATACGTCCCCACCGAGGGGCTTGGAGCCTAAGTTAGGGGTGATTAGGCCATAGTCAACCACGCTGGCCAAGTGCGGGTTGGTTAACTTCACACATATCTATGAATTTCCTTCACCGTAAGAACGTCGGATAAATGTACATATGTAAATAGCAAATCGAAAACCACATTGGTACATGGCGGGATTCGAACCCAGGACCTGCAGATTGCAAGTCAAGTGCTTAACCCCTGAGCCACCGACGCTCTTACGGTGAAGGAAAACATCGTGATGCAACCTGCACATATCTGAGAAGAAATTCAAAGATATGTGTGAAGTCAACCAACCCGCACTTGGCCAGCGTCGTTAACTATGGCCTAATCACCCCTAACTTAGGGTAGGCTCTGAGCCCCTCGGTGGAGACGTATAGTGAGCTGATGATGATGAACTGAAACTAATATGTTTCTCGATTATTGCATTTGTAAATAAATCTCATAAACAATGAATATTCAGTTACCTATCGCAAAACCATATAAATATCGTTCGATAGATAGAGCTTTTTCCTCTAAAAAATACTATTATAAATTCTTATCATTATTCACAAAACTGTATTCATCGCATGACGTCACATTAAATGCAGATCCCAATTCAAAAGAGAAACATTTTAAAAACGTTTGCTAACAAAAGCATTTGGCTTCTAATAAAAGTAGTATAACCACAATGTTTGTGGAAACTGTGGCTATTCAACGCAGAAAATCTGTATAATTCAAGTCAACTCCGACTAACAGACGTAAAGCTTTGGACTTAGGTAGTCACGGAACTGGAATGGAATTTTTCCGCTTTCAGTAATATTTCAAATAAAAACATTGTTACCTAGAAAAGTTTTATTGCATTCGGAGTTTTGATATTGGCTTTTAAAAAATATATTTTAAAATGTTTTTGCGAAATGTAATTTATAATACTTTAAGATGAAACTAACGAGTTAGTTCTCTGATTTTGAATAATAATAACTATTAAAATTGTAACCTTACCAATATTATAAATGCAAAAGTTTGGCTGGATGTTTATTAAAAGGTATCTCCGGAAAAGCCTAACGGATCTTGATGAAATTTGGTAAAGATGTTGAACATAGTCTGGAAGAACACATAAGCTACTAATTAAGCATTTTTTTAAATTCACAATAATATTTTATGGTTGGTAAATGATTATTTTGCATTTAGAAATCTTTGAGTCAGTTAAAAACCATGAGTGATTTAAACTTACACAAGACAAGTAAAATATAACAATATCTGTAAAGATATAATTGGACATTATACCACTTCATACAACATAGCTGTCCCCCGCGAATCCGTCCGCGCGGAATTAAGAATAAACTTAAATAGTAGCCGATGTGTTCTTCTAGACTATGGCAAATTTCAGCGAGCTCCATACAGTCGTTTTGGAGATACTTCAAACATTCAGCCTTCCATCCAAACATTCAAATTTATAATATTAGTATGATTATCCTCTAAATATTTACACATTGTTTATATAACAATTGTGCTACAAGTAGATAATAAATTTTAAACTCATTAGTTCAACAACATCTTACATGTAAAGACTTAAACTACACGTAAACGAGATTCACTCCGCTCCTTAAAGATATGATAGAACGTGCCTTATCAAAGCCTTTGAAGGCGTTAACCTCAATGAAAATGTAACAAATATAATAAACGAATATACCTCAGTCTATCCTAATCAATAACAATGAACACATGTTTTAATAGAATCACTTTGTTCGCATTTTATATACTCCTAGCTGTTGCTGCAGAATTAAAAAAAATAAATTACTGTTAGGAAGAAAATCCTGAAATAAGCCAGTGTATTAACTCAACACTAGCGATACTAAAATGTCCGTTTGTGTCCCCTCACATTCATTCTGACACTAGACTTTGTAACGAAAGTGCGTCATTCGCGCCAAAGGATTGTAATAATGTATAAAATAACTAAACTATGAGTTCTTCAAGACTATATCTTTTACCTTCAAACCTTTAAACATACATCCATCCGTCCATCTAAATATTCGATATTAACTAACTTTATATATATTACAAACACGTTTCTAAAAACAAATCATTACAAATTAATTTGTAATAAACTCCTTGAAAGCTTTTATTGGCCCTTAAGAGAGCTTGTAGGTTGTATTTTGCTATTAAAAGTAAATCTATTTATCAAACAAACTGTTATTTGAGATCGCAGACGTTTGTGTGGGCACAGATTGAAATAATAACAACATAAGCACGTCGATGGTTTCGTAATATTTAATATTTGTTCTTCAGAAATTTTAAATTGATTTTTTCACACTTAGCGCAATCAGTTATAGATTATAAATTCATTTTAATATTGTAGAAATTATACACATGATTTATTATAAGTGTTTCGAAATCCTCTTACTTACAGTCTCTTCAAAATGTGATAAAATTTATAATTTACGTAAATAGAGGTTTATAATCGATGTAAGAAAAACTTGAATAATACAGCAAATATTCGATATTTCAACCCTATAAGTTACGTTTTATCTATCAGAAAGCTATGAGTTTTGAACTTAATGCATCATTGTGCGTTCCGTGGTAAACTACGATTGGAATTCTCCGACGTCCTCACAAAGTTCCAGCATCCAACGTACAAGTTCGGTGCCCGAATAGTTCTGAATGTCGCTGTTTGTTATCTGATGTTCACACTGGCCTAAGCATTTCCAGAATGCTTTATTCCTTATTTACTTGCATGTTTCATTCCCTATGTATTTAAGCTCTCAATTGGACATAAGATTGTAAAATATATACTCTCGGTACTTGTATCAGGTAAATATCCCTTTTCCCCGTTTCGTTATTAAATTATCTGATAAAAAAATGTGCAATAAGTACCTGATTTATATTGTGATATTAAAGCTGTCACAATCTTAATATAAATCTACCAGTAAAAAAATTAATACTTCAATAATTCTGTACTTTTCTGTCAATCTTTAACAGATCGAGGCTGACTTCGACTTATATTACAGTAGCTGTAGCCCGCTATCCGACCGCACATAATTAAAAAACTGTGTTCTTCCAGACTACGTTCTAAGTTCTAAATCTGCGTCAAATTTAGCGAGATTCATGCATTCGTTCGGAAGATACCTTCTTACAAACATCCATCCATCCAAACATTAGCATTTGTAATATTAGTAAGATTTATATCTATTAACCAAGTTAGAATGACCTATGTATTTTACTAAATACATATGTATTTTCCATCATATGTGCTAATCAACACGCATTACGCACTTTTATCTTGCGTGATATAAAGGATCTTATTGAAAGTTATCAAGATGTCTTCATAAGGAATGTATATTTACGACTTAGCAGTCAAGTTACTTAGTTAATTGGCAATCTCGTCCGCAGTTAGTTATCGATCAGGCTGCGTGCAATCTTCACACTAATCTTACATTTTCTATATTGGTCTCTATTTTCTTTATTAAAGTCAATGTTTCTATGATTGTCTTTATTTGATCGTAAACAATATATCAGATTTTGATGACTTTTCTAGTGTAATGAATCATGAGATTTTCAAGTCTTTTATCCTATTAATGTTATAAATGCGAATGTATCTATGCATGGATGGATGTTAGAAGGTATCTCCAGAACGACTGCATGGATCTAGCTAAAATTTGCTATAGTCGGGAATACATATAGGTTACTAATTAAGTTCTTTTTTTACGGAGTTGAATCTAGTAGTCTATATATTGTTGCTTTGTTTTGATGTTTTAGTTTTCTTTTTAATCTATCTATCTTTTAGGATTTTTTTTTATAATATATGGTGGCAAACGAGCGAGCGGCCACCCGAAATCGCTGAAATAGCGTAGTGACCATTGCCCATAGACATACGCAATTGCGTATGCGTTGCCTACCTTTAATTGACGGAGGAGATTATGCACAGAAAGCAAATATTTTCCCTTCCCATGCATCCTCTCATCCGGAAAGTTCAATTCCACTTCCCATCCTTTCCTTATAATAAAAAGGGTGGGAAGGGAAAGAGGAAGTCAAATGAATCGTCATCATCACATCGAATTTAATAATGTTATATTTATGGTTAAAATTAATCCGACTCCACGTGAGCTTATCAAAGGTAAGGATAAAATAGTGAGACATTTCATAAAAGCTGTTTATTTGAAAAGGGTCTAGGGTTGAGCCTTCGTAAACGAAATCTCGGCTTAATATCTTAAAAGGGGCGGGCTAAACATCGGTTCTGTTTGTACCGAAGAAGATTGAGTGGTTTTGTTATGCAATTGTAGATATTGTAAATCCTTATGACCTGGAAACTATTTCAATTATTTTTTAATTTACTTTTTTATATAGCATTTTTCTTCATATAAAAAATAATCATAGTAAATCTATTGCTGGGTTGGACATAGTTATAGAAATTAAAATTATAAAAACAAAATCCTACACAAACACAAAAAATCTTACTGACTAACTAATATTATACATCCAAATGTTTAAAAATAGGAATGGATGGATGGATATTTGTTATAAGTTATAACCAGAAAGCTAAGTGAATCTCGATTAAATTTACAACACAGTCTTGAAGAATACATAGCCTACTAATTAAGTTATTATTTAATTCCTCGCGGAAGGAATCGCGGGCGATAGCTAGTGTAACATAATTATATCAATTTGCAGCAAACCGTATTAAAACCCGTCAACAATGTGTCGTAGATCCAGCTTTATTATCCGCATTTAGCTGTTGCGTTGGAAATCTGAAAGGTCTACCCCATTGAAAAGCCGTGGGATTAACACAGTTTAAAAGGGGAGGAGATTTTCTTCCATGCCTGACCTAAATATTGCTCGTCCGGGATGGAGGCGGGAACAGATTTGCTGAAGGCATTTCGCGAGCGGATTTCGCGTACAAATGACACGTGCCGACATTGTGATTAGCGATAAAATTGAATTTATAATGGTGACATTATTTAGACGTTCCTTTAGTAATCCTACGTAAGACGCATGATAAAGTTACTTCGACATTCTTGATTTAGTATAAAAACGTTGTTGTAAACTTAATGTAGGCAATAATACAGTTTGAATTAAAAAAAAACGTTATTTAAACGCTAAAGCTTCTTGTACAACTAGCTATCTTATCCTTTTTTCTTTAAAAAAATAAGCAAAGACAGAAAAAATCGTACTCTACAGATTAAAATACGGTATAGCTTTAAAATAGAAATATCTTTAAAGTTACTCTTTGATTAAAATGTATCTCGCGATGTTAATAAGGAACTGGGCGGGCAATTTGCGCGCAATTTGATTTTCGACGTAAGCCGGCTGTTAACTTGTAATTTTACACATCAGTGTAGCTCCGCACCGGTCCAGATTAATCCAGCTCGATCCCGTCCAAATTAATATTCTGTTAACAATATTGCAAAATACAGATCTGAAATTTTTAATCATAAAATTCTGTCAAAAATATTGTTATATCTTATTTTAAAAAGAAAATGAGAGGGATGAGAAATTGTTTTAAAAGAAGCGAGAAAAGAGAGCATTTTTTGATATCATATTTAATTTAAACATTGTTTGACTCAAGCCAACAAAACAAAATGCAGACCTCTTAACTTCTAAAGAACAAAAAATAAAAGAATAATATATTATAGTATTTATAACTATAAACATTCCATCCAACTCAGAACACTCGAAATACGTTCGTTAATTAAAAATGGAAAATTCATACGAAACGTAATAGTACGTTATTACAGTAAGTTTAATTACGAATATTGGAGAGTAAAGCCAAATGAAAGCCATTACATTTTGCGAATTAAAACCCAAAGTGGCCGAGATATAATAAAAGCTCCGTGATATTCGACAAGTAAACAGATTGTTTACACGGCGACGGGAAAACATTTGAGATACGGCGTTGTGGGAATACAATGTACCCAAACACGTCACTCGCTGTTCTGACATAAAACGATACTTTTTCATTTTAATTTTTATATAGAAGACAGGAGCAAACAAGCGGCAGGAACACCGAGGTAATCAATGAAGACCATGGAGATCTACACCACTAGGGAAATCATTGCCGTTCTTTTAAAGATATAGTACGCTCGCTTCTTGAAGGACCCTAAGTGGTACTGGTTTGGTAATACTGCCATGGACAGACCATTCCACAACGCGGCTATGCGATGCAGAAAGTAACGGAAAAACCGTTAATTACCATAATTATGATCCACAGAATTTTAAAAGAACGTTAAAATTAAAACGAAATATAATTCAAATAACAGTAAGAAAGCACATTGGTTAAGATGGGTCCTATTATCAGCTCTAAGCATCAGTAGCAAAAATTAGCTATTTTATTTTGGTTTAAAACTATTTCTCTACTCGAAACTCCAACAGCAAATCACTATTAATCTTACTAATATTATAAACACGAAAGTTTCGATGGATGAATGGATGTTTGTATGAAGGTATATCCGGAACGGATTTTGATTAAATTAAGCAAACATGTAGAACATCGTCTCAGTAACACATAGGCTACTTATTATGTATTTTTATTTCACGCGGACGGTGTCACGGGCGACAGCTAGTATACCAATATAATAGTGTTTCGTGTTATTACGTTATAATATATGTTATGCGCTATTTGCTTGATTGAGAGTTTTTCGTATGTAGTACGTACTGTATCGTAAAAAGAAGCGCTAACATACTACGGATCAAACATATTTATATGTTTGATTGGCCGCTAGTTTAAAGTGAATTTAGATCACCTGGGAACATCCGGTCGTAACACGCTAATGTGGTATTAAATGTAACATCCATTAATGTTTTACGATCGATTTTATAGCAATAAGTGGTCGTCCTGTGACGTTACAACATTATTATTACTAAGAATTATAAATAGTTACTTTTAAAAGCGTTTTGATTTTGTTTTGAATCCGTTTTTAATGCATCTTTATCGTAATCTCCATGTTTTAATGCCAATCTATATGGGATCGGAGCAGCAGGTTTTCGCCCTCCAATTCTCATCTATGAATCGTCATTTAAATCGTCACTTTCTTTTCAAATCATGCTATCCACATCCAATCCAAAATCGTCTGTCTAAAATTTTTAAATTCTATTCTGTAGTCATCTTATAAATGTTTAAAAAATGAATCATTATATAAATTTTAGAAGAGAAGAGATACTGTAATAAATCAAATTGAATAGTTTTTACGGCAACTAAACATAGATATATCTTTTTAGTTGCCACGTCAATACGGTTTTCGTCGGACACGACTCTCCCGCGTGATAGACGTGTCAATGACGTGAACAATGAAAAAACTTTTTGGACGACGTCCACGGCCGCGCGAGAAAAAAAAACTTTTTAAAATCCTATAAATCAAAGCCGATTGCTTCTAAGAGCGCAGCGTCATTCATTCAGTCGAGTTTCGTACTATGGAATCTGTTATAAAGCTTAGAACAGTATAAAATTATTATTATAATTTAAACAAACAAATATAAATTGAATAATGAATATAATGAAAATAATATGAAATCGACTACTATTATTCCGATAGTCGTATCGGTGAATGGACTGTTAGCGAAGAGTTTCGACCAACATCTCAAGAAGCTCTCGCTAAACTGTTGATTAAGGGCCCGATACAAAAGGCAGTTATCCTAGAAAGCGCACGCATCGTGAGAAGGTTCCTGTCTCTGCAACCTTGACCACTGGTTGTTTGAGTCATGGGACTCCGCAGCCGGTGGTGCTCTATTTTTAACATAATATATTTTGTATAATTTTATATTTTATATATGAAATGTAATATATTAAGAATAATATTAATAAATGAATACGTTATAAGAATTAAATGTATTTATAGCAAGTCCTAGATACAAACTTTAATTTGACGAAACTATGGAAGTTTCCATCGTTCTTTGACGTCATAAAAAAACAAAAGAATGTTTCCACAAAGCGACCATAATATTTCATCAATCACCACCACCTTTGGCCGACAACACTCAAGGAGGTTTTATTCTCTTTTCTTTTACAATCTCACTTTAACGCTGGTCTAAGAATGTAAGCAATCTAGATCCACTTATGTCGCCTGATCTAAGCTTTGGTCGTTATTTTTTGGCTCGCTTCCAGCCAGTCTTTATCTAAGTCTTCCGACTTGAAATCTCAAAGTGTCATGCTAATATCGATTTGAAATTAATATTATTCTCATGTTACTTTAGTCCACGTCGCTATGGCGAGTCTTAGAAAGAGTCTTAATAAATTTATTTCAATATCGGATGAAAGAATTGTACCGAATTTATCCAGATTGTTTTGGTTCGATGAATTAATATATGGTTTGTAATGCTTCAAGTATTGAAGCAGGCTCATGTAACTAGTCCATCTGCGTCTTATACGTAGCTAAGACCCTGTCTGCTTGTCTGTTAATTCTATTTATACGCAGTTCCCTAACCACCAATACCGTCTGGCATTCGCTCGCATTAACAACGGCTTAGTACTTTTCATTGACGTAATGAGGCTGCAATTAATATTGCCAGACTTCAAATCTCATCTGGTGATTAATTTTGTTTGACATGTGCAATGCTTCTCTGTTCACGAGAATAGTATCCTTAGAGCTCTGTCATGCTCTGTCAATTATTGACAATCCCTGGTACGCTGTCGAGACTCCTTGGCAAGTAAGCTTAGCATATACATGATGCCAAAACTTATTTGTAGAAGGACAAGCGAACGTGCAAACATAAAAGTAATACTCTGGAAGTGTCATGACTTGCCACTGATGCATCTTACTAATATTGTAAATGCGAATGTGTAGACGGGTGGATGGATGGCTGTTTGTTGGAAGATCAGAGATACCTTCATGGATCTTGCTGGAATTTATACAGACGTAGAACACAGTCTGGAAGAACACATACACTATTAATTTGTGATTTTGTTCCGCGCTGACGGAGCCGCAGTCGACAGCTGGTCTTTTTATAAATGAATGCTTAAAAACGGTAGAATTAACTACTTTTTTTGTAAATTGAAAATATATTAAAACCACATTGGGAACACAGATAAATTGTCACCTTTTTGCTCTAAAGCTCAAATTAAAGAAAAAAACGAAGTCACAAGCGCTGATAAATGCTTCTTTTTCTTAAGTAAATCTTTAAATAACTACCAGAAATCCTTGTCACCACAATGAAGTTCCTATATATGTGTTATTCACGTGTAATCGTCACGTCGCTGAATATTTTACCGGAGCCATAAATAAAAATAAGGGAACCGTCACTCGTCTATCACATGTCATGTTCCTTTTACGTTGTCTTCGTGATTTATGTACATTACAACATTCCCAGCTTTATATTTGTCTTGTGAAAGTTACCCGCGTCAATGGTTAATTCAAAAGTGTAGAACAATTCCCTTTTCCTAACTTTATTACGTAGAATTCAAATGAAATAGAACCATACGCTAGATGTCGGCGTTCAACTTTTAATTGAATCCTGTTACCTTTCACGTCGATAGACGAAACTTCTTTAATAATTACAGTATGCTGAATCATGTGTGGTCTGATTAGAAGCGAATAGCGTTTTACTAAAATTTGGTATTCATAAAAATATTATACTAAAACCTTGATTTATGCAACCATACTAAAATACAATTATTTTGAATGGCAGGATTTTACAAAAGATTAATATAAAATATTAGCAGATTTTTGTTTGGCTAATGGAAATTCGTCGTTGTTTCATGGTTTCTGTTCTTTCGATTATTCAAACGGTAAGTTTTACAATTATTCTTCAACTAACTATATTTATATTTCCCGCTTCTGCTTATACTATGGACGGTGGCCGAAATATGTACGTAAGTTGATATCCCTGCCAAGTTACCAATGAAACGTGGCTGTCAGCAAGCAAAGTACTTTGTACTTTTATTATTATACGTTTTGTAAAGGAGTAAAATTTCTTCATTTTATTTTAGTACATAGAAAACTGATTAACGGCTATAAAGGTTTAATTTAATTATTTACTGCTACTAATGTTCCATCTCCAGCCATTTCATAAAAGTCTTTGGTAATTTTATAAAATTGGACGGGATACTGAATAGATATGTAAAAGTAATAACTTAACATCGGAGTAAAATTACTTTTCAAATGAAATTTATATATGTTTCCATTTAAAAAAAATATTTTAATATATTTTTTAATACCAAGAAATCCTGAAGAATAACTGCTGTGCCTTTCAAAGATGCTTATTCGATATTTCTGCAGTTCATGCAAAGATTCATTTCTTCCTTGTATTACTATTCGAAAGGGAGTCACAAAGAAAAGCAGCAATGTAAGCAACAATGCTACGAGATTGCTACAATGCTGCGCAATGTATTATTTTCATTCGTAGAACTTTAATATCGTAAGTATTAGGTCTTAAAGATTATTATGCCAAATTAAACACATTTATTGATATTAAAATGTGTGTTTGAGGTCATCACAAAATCTATAAGTAAGATTATAAATGCGAATGTTTAGATGGATGGATAGATGGATGTTTGTTTGTTTGAAGTTATATCCAGAACGGCTGAACGGATCTCGATGAAATTTGGCATACATATATGTATAAGTCTGGAAGAACACATAGGCTACTAATTATGTTTTTTTTTTATTAATCTATAGCTTTCTTACCTAAAATATGTTTACCATAATAAAAATTATTGATAAAAAGCCTTGATAATTTTATACTTTTTAATTTAGAAAATAATTTATACGCAAGTGGATATCTGTATGAATGAGTGTCTACAAGGGTAGAGGAAGACCAAAAAAAGTATGGAATGACTGTGTGAAAGAGGATATGCGCTGGGGGTAGACTCGGATATGACGGCTGATAGATATGTATGGAGGAGTAGTACATACTGTGCCGACCCTCGATAGGGATAAGGGCAGGTTGATGATGATGATGAGTGTCTGTTTTATCATTAAAATAACCTAACATTGTGTAGTTTGGAAATACCTAAGATTGTACTAGTTTGTACAAGAGACACTGTGGCAACATCTGTTCAGTATGAACTTCAAAACTTGCCTTATACAGACTTCGAGTTGTACGAAGTAATCAATATGCAATATAAGCACTTTATAAGCTCATAGTGCTGAAAATTACTTAGTTGACTTAAGTTGTATCGCATATTTCAAGTTAAATTAATAGAAATTAATCATATTGGCAATACAAATTAAATTGGCGAAGAGTTAGTATATAATCGCTACAGAAATAGCAGAAGGGTGGTGTTCTATATCCTCTATCCCCACTGAGATGCTATGAGCCTATCCTAAGCTAAGGGTAAATAGGCCATAGTCACCCACGCTGGCCCAGTGCGGGTTGGTTGACTTCACACATATCTTTAAATATCTTCGCTGATATGTGCAGGTTGCATTACGATGTTTTCCTGCGCCGTAAGAACGTCGGATAACTGCACATATGTCAATTGAAAATCGAAAAAAACGTTGGTACATAAGGGAACTCGAACCCAGAACCTGCAGATTGCAAGTCAAGTGCGTAACCGCTGAGCCACCGGAGCTCCTATAACCAAAAATCTTAAACACGCTTATTTAACCAAAAGTCTATAGAATGATGGATCAAAGATGAACCAAATATTGACGTTGATCCATTGAAATACAATTTCGAATCCATTGTACCGTGTAAGCGGTGTAAAAATCGAGCTAACCCAATTACAGGGGAATAAAGAAAGGTCGTCAGGAAATAAGTTAACACGATCGGCGCAATGTTAACCTAATGATGCGATTCAAACCTTTCTTCCATTTTGATTGGCGACCTCATTTAGTCAAATGCTTCTTTGTATTACTAACAAGCTTTCGTCACTGCAATTCCGACCATGATTATGGAGTTTATAAATTATGATTTGGATCATTTCGCTTCGTCAGGAATTGGGAGAAAATTCAAATAGCTATGTTACAGTAAGTGGGCGTTTCTGATGAAATTCATTTGACATGTTTTTTTATCTGACATGGCTTCGTACATCCGACATTGCGTGGGCTTTGACGGATAAGAGACCTTTGTTGTGTGCTGTTATTGTCATTATTTAATGTGTGATTTGATGAATTTACATAGTTAATTTTTACATTTATGGATAATCAAACTATTAAATTGTAATTAAAATCTATACGTATCCTTTGGAAGTAACTAGCGTAAATATATTATACAGTCTACCTCTATCTTCGGACCCTTATTTAATTATACAGTGTGTGCAAGTAGAATAATATCGGTTTTTCTTTTTTTTTCATTTTACATTAAACAAATATTTGCAATGAGATATTTAAATTTTAATGAACCGTATAAAGCCACCGGGAAAATCCAAATTAATCTGCCAATTGATGTTTTCATTAGGGATTGCAACCTTTATGTTAAATAATGAGAGCCTGTTTGTGTTTGCTTATTTCACCGCGAGGGGTTTACATTACTAAACAGATTGAAATTATGCCTTTTTGGCGATTGATACATAAATATGTGACATTTACAATCAGATAAATAAATAATTTATAATATTAGCTTTAATTACTAATAAGTTTTTGGTCATTACCTGTATAATGGCAGATTTCAGACGAGATATTAATATGACGTAAAATACATAGATTTTAAAGAAGATAACCTTTTAAATTAAATAATAAACTCTATGAGTTCTTAAAGATCCTCAAATTATTGTTATATTAAACAACAATCAATATAAGGGCACAGTTTCATTAGTCGTTAGTGCACACTTGATGCGAGTGATTTTCTGTTCCGTTATCAGCCAGCATACGATGGATTACGCCTTTACTATTTCTTACCGCGCTTTATACTCGCCAACTGAATCCACGCACGATGCTTGCTTGACCTTCAATAATCATTAGCCCGTATGCGGGGACTCCCCGCATGTTGAACGCATATAGACCAGTGGAATTGCGCCATTATTTAACATGAGCTTTAACAAAAGAGTAAACAGAAAATTCAGTATAATTGGATTACACAAAGATAGCGCATTAAAATGAAAATACGTTCGTTATTGATTTACAAAAAGTTAACTGCGGCTTCAATCAGTCAATTTCCAAAGGAAAACAAACCAAATACTTATAGCTCCGGATTGGTTCCGCCTGCAATTTTCACAATCCTATTTGCGTACTCAAAGAGAAGCTAATTAAAACGGTTAAAGAACGTAATTTGCGAAAGAAAAAATATATTTCCATTACAGGAAAGAAATCTCGTTAATAAGTTCTCTACAATTGTAAACAAGATGAAAAAATGTTTCGCAATTTCTAGCTATTTTATTTTGTTGTTCCAAAATTTTTATTTTCTCCTTCTCATTTTAAAACTGGGATATTATGGAGTTTTAATACGAAGATTCTGATTGTCAAAGCATATCTTACTAATATTATAAATTCGAATGTTTAGATGGATCGATGGATGGTTGTTTGTTTGAAGGTATTTCCATAACCGCTGCATGGATCTCCATGAAATTTGGCATAGATGTACAACATAGTCTGTGTAGTGTATGCGTAAACGTAGTGTTGTTTGTCTCGAGCGTACACGCCATAAGTACATGCCGGAGAGAGGGGACGTCAGTCGATGTCAGACCTTTGAGCCGGCAACACGTGTCGGTACGTGAACGAGCCAAATATAGCACAACGAATGCTACATTGGCGACGAGGATAAAACCGTGAGTACGGAAATAAATTGTATTTGAAAAAAAAAAGGAAAGAGAAGACCAGTGTGTAAAAAAAAACATTTCAGTAATTGATGGACGAGAGTATTGTTTAAATTATTTTGCCTTACCTTACAAAAAAAAAAATAGTAGGTAATGGATTGCCAAAAATAGCAACAGTCTTCTCTGTTTATATATGATTTGTAAAACGTGGCCTTAAGTAGTTTCCAGCCGTGAATGTTTTAAAAACGGTTCGGAATGTAAACTTAACCAATTGAATATCGAGATAAGATCACAATATTTTACTATCAGAGAAACAGATTCATTGCTGTGCTCGTCCGTCTAAGTTGTTAACTACAAAGTGCACTACAATGTCACATCGAAGTACATGTGCAAGCGACAAATTAATTCCGGTCTATTGATGAAGCAGGAAATGAATAATGATTAAGAAAAGAAAATATCGAACAGTTACAATGATAAAATAAACATTACTACGAGGGTAGTATATCCACGACATATACATATATTGTCATGATTTCGACCAAAAACAATAATCAAATGCATTTTTAAGACTGTCTTCGAACTATGGTTGACAAATAGTGTGTAGATGGATAATAGCATTCGGCGATGTTAATCTCGGTCAACCTTATGTGTATACACAACTTCAATAACATAGGTACAGTCACCTCCAATAAAGTGTCAGCGATGGAGAAATTGCAAAGAATGCTAAGAAAAAAAGAACTCGGCTTGTACGATCGCATGTATTCTCCATATTCCTTTATGCCTCCAAAACGTGGACCCTACGAGAGAGTGAGAAAAAGAAGATAGACGCGCTCGAGATGTGGTGCTGGAGAAGAATGCTGAAGATACCTTGGACCACCAATGTACTAAAAAGGCAGCGACTAGGTGGCGTCTAGTAAAGCAGATCACTGATACATGATGACCATGACCAATCTGACAAAACTGTAACGACGAAGAAGAAGAACTTTCGCACTTGTCTACAGAGTATAGCTGACCATTAAATTGGTTAGATCATTGGTGTCTTGGAGATATAAAAGAACCACGGCTGACCATTAAATTGGTTAGATCATTGAATTGTTACAGGTATAAAAGCACCACGGCTGAACATTAAATTGGTTGGATGATTCATGTCTTACAAGTATGAAAACTGCATAGCTGACCATTAAATTGGTTAGATCATTGAAGTCTTGCAGATAAAATAGAACCACGGCTGACCATTAAATTGGTTAGATCATTGAAGTGTTACAGGTATAAAAGCACTACAGCTGACCATTAAATTGGTTAGATGATTCATGTCTTGCAAACATGAAAGCTGCATAGCGGACCATTAAATTGGTTAGATCAGTCATGTCTTACAGACATGAAAGCAGCACGGCTGACCATTAAATTGGTTAGATCATCTAATCGTTAAATCGATAAGTTCATTTACAGCCTGAAAAGTTGTCAAGTACATAAATTAAGAAGATTGAAATCCTGATCGATGAATTGATATTACGAGTGGTAAGAAGTTTGAAGCTAAAATTTGTGTGAGGCAAACTGTTAACTAAATTAAGGTGAGAGGTATCTAAATTAAGGTGAGAGGAAATACATTATCTACAATAAAATCAAAATAATGACTATTAATCAACTATATGCCTACAGTACATGTTTTATAATTAGAAAAACCATCAACAAAACAAATCATCAATAACATGTCGTTTGTAAAGTTACAGATTAATAAACACAGCACTCGGCGAGCAAGTCTAATTGTTGTGCCGAAAGTGAGTGGAAAGAGATATATGTATAAAATACGAAGGAGTACAGCTTCATAAGTTGTTACTGTCATCTTTATAAATGTAAGTTCAGTTAATCAATTTAAATCTAAGCTACCTGAATACATTTTAGATTTTTGTAAAAAGTAAAGTAAATTTAAGTCAAATCAATGGCGACTATATTATGTACATTGTACGATATTGTTTACAAGTAAGTGACTATTCCTTTGTCTTTTTGAGAAGTAATTCTTTTAACCATGTTATAAGCACCTTACTACAAAATACGTAGTACAAAATGATATAAAATGTGATTGACTATTAGTCACGTTTTGTTATAAATATTTACAATATGTATAACGCAATTTCTAATATTATATTGCCAGTTACTAAAGTCATCATAATTGGCTTTATTAACGAATCCGTGGCTAATGCTGGATTGGTGAAGTTTCCAGAGATACTATTAACTACGAGTATATGTAAATTTAAATCTCGTGATGTACTGTGCACTAAACGAATTTCGATTCACTAATTGTGAAACAGATAAGTAGTTTCCGCTTCCGGCGATAGATGACTCTGTATTTAAATTACATCTGAAATTGATTTTATTGCTCTAATTTGGTAAAAATAAGAGCGGAAACGTGTTTTTCTTTGATAATGACATGCTACAGTTGCCGTAAAAAAGAATAAATAAAAGTTAATGTTTTCTTTCTGAAATAGCTTTATTTATAGCATAATTATTGGACCAAGTCATGGAGGAATTCATTGTAAAAGTCGCTGTTTAGGCAACTCCTCGCTGAGGACACACTAGTCGCAGTCGGGGTATGTTGAAGCTGGATTTTGTTATCAATAACCCGCAAAAAATTGGTGAGTCAACTTGTATTAAGTTTTAACGGCTTGAAACTCAATTTAGGGAGTAGAAATACCGATTTATGAAATATTGAACCATAATCGCACTATCGACTTATTAAAACGACTTTAGCACACCGCCTAAAAGTGTGTTTAAAATCAGAGAGATCTTGTTGACATATAATTTTACTTTTAAATGGAATGCATTTGGATTATTATTAGCTGAAAAAAAACGATAGTGGAATAAAATGCTATCGCTTAGTTCTACTAACTTAACTTTTTCATACATAATACCTACTGTTTGATTGTAAATAACATTAGAGAATAAACGGCAATGACAAGTTCATTTGCTGACCTGTGAAAAGAAGGGACAAAGAGTTTGTCTCTTTATGTTTATTTATGTTACGCTTATATTGAAAAAGACTTTTACTATGTTCAGAGTAGTCATTAGCAATTCATTGTTACATAGGTTGAACATCTGATAAATTGATAACTTTATAGTGGCATTTAAATATTGTCCATCAAGTTAAATATAAAGTTCAACATAATTAAATACCGTTAGTGGCTTTGTGTTGTGGGTTGAAAGATCTCAAATAAGCTGGGAAATAAATTTGGTAATTAAAAATAAAAAAGTTATAAGTCTTGACTTGTGAAACCTTCATTCAATAGAAAATGTAACATCTTTGAAGGAGAAGAAACATTAAATTGTTAACATAGTAAGTTAGTCATTTTTAGGTTATGTATTAGAAAAAGAAAATTATCATTGACTATTCCATGATATAGGGACAGAACAATTCTTATTGATGCGAGGGTGGCTTCATCTGTCTGTCTGTCTGTCTATCTGACCTCCTTTCAAGCGGGAACTGCTGGGCCAATTTGGATGAGGTTTGGTACATTGATGGACGGGAGCCTGGGACCATTGTCATGGACTGATTTTGATGTATTGGAATATGTGAATTTTGTGCGAGTATTTAGTGGGTTTAATATGTTTCAGTATAAAACTTAGTAATATTAAGTGATTAGCCTAAGTGATTGAAATGCTATCCAAGTCAGTATTTCGTGCGAGCGAAGTCGCGGGCACAGTTACATCAGTTACAGCTTTTGGTGTTCCAACCAACTAGTACTGTGTCTACAGTGCATAACATTCATAGTAGAGAGTAAAATTTTATTATTACTATTAGCGTAAATTATCACGTCTAGGATACATTCAAACTGTTAAGTACTTTTAAGTACTGTTAATTATTAAACATATCTTTTTAGCAAAATATTTGGCTTCGACATTAATAATTTACACAAAGATAACAATTAAAATCCTGCTTCCCATACGGTAGAGACAGGTATTGATGGCGATATTGAAGTTCGGAATATTTTAACGTGACAAATCTCAAGACGAAAATAAGTTTATTTAAAAAGAATTGAGGGACACTGACGCTTTCTAAATAACAAATGGAAGGAAGTGGAGCATATAGAAGGAAGAAATAATGGAAACATGGAAGATAAGTATAGGATGGTAACAAATCCATGCAGTTGTTGTGAAAATAATTATTAAGTGAATTTATAGAAAATTGTTATTGGATCTAAGTTTATTAAACTTACAAAATGGATATACATGTAGAAGTGTAGAGAAACTTAGGATATCGAATTTCATGTATACTTGTATTCCATTAATTGATAGTTTTAGAATACAAGTACCTATACTTAGCAATATTAAATATATTAAAAAAAGGAAGGGATGTAGTGTATGCGTAAACGTAGTGTTGTTTGTCTCGAGCGTACACGCCATAAGTACATGCCGGAGAGAGGGGACGTCAGTCGATGTCAGACCTTTGAGCCGGCAACACGTGTCGGTACGTGAACGAGCCAAATATAGCACAACGAATGCTACAGTCTGGAAGAACACACAGGCTACTAATTAAGTTTTTTCTAAATCAACCAACCGCGTGGTATAAGAATTGCTTTGCATCATGTGTTCCAATACAAGTTCGAATATGTTATTATCCTTTTATCAAATGTAAAACAAAGGTTTAAATCTTTAATGAAAACTTCAATCGCGTGATTTCATCGATGTAGAACTACGTACTCAGAATTATAAACAACACGTCTCAAATATTTAAACATATTAAATGTTGCCAGCAACATGTAAAGACGTATTTATTATATATTTCTCGTACAGCACATCAAAGGTTAAGCATCCAAGCTTTGACATAAACATATCGGTTAACCACAAACAAGGGTAGATTAACCAATGATTGACACAAGTTAACAGGTCATGGTCTTTACTAAGCAAGTAAAACCGCAAAGAATTCAACCTTTGCTTATAATTATTGCATTTAAAGTTTCACTGAAGTTCTGTATTCATGTAATTATGATGGAAAATTACCAAAAAGTTGAAACTTATATAACTAGGTGTTAGAAATAATATATATCTTATTAATATTATGAATGCTAATGGTTAGATGGATGGATGTTTGTCAGAAAGTGTCTTCATAACGGCTGAACGGATCTCTATGAAATTTGGCATACACATAGGCCATAGTCTGGAAGAAAACATAGGCTACTTACTAAGTTTTTTTTAATTCTGCGCAGACGGAGTTACCAACCGTTAGTAATGTAATATAATTAATTATGTTTATTTTGTTTCAGGTATGTACTTTCGAAGAAAATCTGCATATCGAGTAAGGAGTATCAGGTATTGTTTGCTTATTTGTACGGGTTTAGAAATTCTACGATTTACTTAAACTAGGAGTTAAGTAGGTTTTACACTATCTATATATAATATGCCAGTCGTATAAGGAGAATGACAGAGTATAAGGTATACTTTTTAACTTTTTAGACTTGCTACGTGAATTCACGGCTACGTGATACGTGAATGGTAATACGTATTACTACAAATCTCTTTACGATTTTAGGAATACGCGAGTGGGCGTTTTGTTTCAAATATATATTGTTTCATTAAAGCTTTTAGCATTATGTTAATGTTTGATTTTTTTTTAATTACGTATATTTATAAACTTTAAGTTTAAGTTCTTGTGATTAGGATATTAATTATTATTCTTCTATTAATTTAGTTTTATTTTAATATTAAATTTAGTGTTACGTATTAAAATCTGAATGTTTAATTTGCACAAAATCGCTTTTAGTATAAAAATCCTTTTTACGTTCTCTGCGCAGATTTGTATTTGAAAAGGTTTTTATAAACACAATACATGTCGGGGCCCGCACTCCTACCATTTCAAATTCTCATTATTTTCAAGATGTAATTGTCGCTTCGGGAGGCGTTGCCTTTTTGTTCGTGTTGTCATTTACACACTCATTTTCGTCGTCTGTTAAATTAATAATACATTTTTATTTTTTTTAATAGGTTTTTTATAAGTAGGGAAAAAATAGACAATTGTTTTGATGCGTGATGATGAAACGTCTGTTATAATGTACACTGACCTCTATAAATGGACTGGTTATGCGACAAAGTATTTTGTGCCTATTTGATTTTCACCATCTTGGTGCTGTTGGTAGCGGTTTGTAATAGTAGTGTGGATTCAAACTAATAATTTGTTTATTAAAATAGAAACGAAGCAAAAGTCATTTCCAAGCAATAGCATATCCATTTATAAAGATTAAGCATGAAATGTTGACAACGAGGGACATACAACTATCATAAGTTAATTTTTCAGATAGCAATTTACTCCACTTTATGTACTTTATTATGTAACGTCACAATCGTAAATACTTTTTTTTATATATCATAAGGTGGCAAACGAGCGAGCGGCCACCTGATATCGCTGAAGTAGCGAAGTGACCGTAGACATTAGTAGTAGTCAGATTGATTAGTGAGGGGTTACATAAACGTCGATAGTTTAATAAGGCTAGTGTTGCGCCGATACATCGGCACAATTTCGGATTTTCTTACTAACAATACCACTAAATATTATTTGTCTTGTGATCGTAAAAAAGTATAAAGTGCTACTGTTGATAAGTTTAATAACCTATTGTTTTGTTCTAAATTTGTTTAGGGTTCGTGTAGGCAACAATGCAAGGCCGACCTTAACACACAATTACGTCGAACAATAGTGTGATCCGATATCGCCAACTTCGTGTGCTAAATTATTATATTTCAATAGATGTGATTCACTACCGCAAAGTGAACAATAAAAATTATATGAAATTATATGTTTTCAGCTCAACTCGCTATAACTCTCCACCGAGAGGTTCGGAGCCTACCCTAAGTTAGGGGTGACTAGGCCATAGTCAACCACGCTGACCTAGTGCGGGTTGGTTGACTTCATATATATCTTTGAATTTCTTCTCAGATATGTGCAGGTCGTTTTCCTTCACCGTATAAACGTCGGATAAATGTACATATGTAAATCTGAAATCGAAAAACACATTGGTACATGACGGGATTCGAACCACCGACGCTCACACAATTACGCTTCTTACAATTGCTTTAAGTTTTTTTCACGCGGACAGAGTCGCGGTCAACAGCTAGTTTATTAATATTTATAGATTATCCGTATTCATTTACATCTTACAGATAATTGTTACTCATTAAAAGATGATGTCATATTTTAATACTTTTAATTATTGCAATATGTATAAAACGTTCATTCGCGTTATTTGTGCAATTATAATATTAATATTCCGCAATAGTTCTAAAGTCTCTAGTACACTGCTGTGAAAGCGAAACGGTTGTTAAACGTACCCAAAGATATGAAATTAGCGTAGATTTATTTCGTTCAATGGAACCTTATTGCATCACATTTATCGCGTGTCAAACCGCACGCTTCTGAGCGTTGTGTACATCCGCATTAAGTAGCCTGATACTTAATTGTATTTATTTATTGTAAATTACATATTCAATGATGGCATCATGACGGATGTTATTGTGCTATATATTTATTGGTATTGATTCGTTATCAGTGAGTGGTGCAGTGTGACCTCTATCGGATAAGATTTACAACTGGAATAATCCTTTAATGATCCCATCGTAATCTTTATGGCTCTTCCAATCGACAAATACCTGTATAAATACGTATCAAAAAATTAATTATGTCTGTTATTATTTTATAACGAGTATATAAAATTATTGAAACGTTCAATGGATGATTGAAATTAGTAAAATTTATTTCGTAACGTAAAATTAAATTTATTAAAGAAACAATGTTTGGGAGGCAAATTAAATCGACAGCCTTAACGCTGGAATAGACATAGAACTATTTAAGACGTAATAAAATAACTTAGATTACTTGTTAAAAGCTATGTTACTTACTTCAGTTAAGTTCACTGAGATATTGTTACCAGGGCCGGTCTACCGAGGCATAGTTCCGTATTCAACGCGTCACTTCAAAAGAGACTATAAACCAAAGACGTAGAATGCATTATACGTTGGTTAAGTGGAAGGTCAGATTGGCATGGCGTAAAACCACCATTAATCCAATACATCGATTCTCGGGGATTCAACGAAATTCCCGACTTGAACTAAATTTGTCTATGTGTCATTTACGATGTGGTCACAATGCGGTTTTTTACAATAGTGTGCGTTAAAAATACGAAGGAATAACTTACGTTTAGATTTTTTGCAGAAGTAGCAAGAAATAATATTATTTTTGCTATATGCATAATCCGGGTTTTTGGTTTGAAAGATCCTTATATTCGTAAAAACTAAATTGCAATAATTAATTCAGTGTCTTAAAGTGATTGACAATAAATACTCAAACTCTATCACACTTAATATTCTGAAACTAATAAATAACGCCACAAAATTACATAATTTAAATTTATGTTGTAGTACAATCTAGTAATTCGATGAATCTGGACCTCAGTAAATAATGTTACATACTGCGCTCGGAATGAAATCAATATGTAAAATAAATAAAGATACAAAAGTATTATATGTTTGTATAACATATGAAGAGGTTCGCCTAACTCATAAATCGTTATCCGATGCTACGATTAGACAACTATCTTATCTTACTAATTTTATAAATGCGTACGTTTAGACTGCATGGATTACGCTGAAATTTAGTATAGATGTGCAATATAGTCTAGAAGAGCACATATACTTCTAATTATTATTATTATTTTTAATTCTAAGCGGACGGATTCGCGGGCTACTGTTAGTATACGAATAAAATCGCGTTTCGTATTACGTTTAATAATTATCATGTTATTTAAGACAGTATAGTACGATTATTATCGTAACTTTATCGTCTTTAACGCGTTATATCAACCAAAAAAACATAACTGCTACTAGTCAGAGCTATTCCGTCATTAACTTCTTACGAGTCTACTATTTTGAATACATTTGTGTTGCTCAATACAGCAAACGTTCTGGTAGACTTGTTCGGCTCCTACGAACACAAATGTAACTCATAAAGTGCGTTTTTTTAAGAGAGAAACTTAGATGTACGTTCATAGATAAGGATGTGTGCTTATGTTAACATTATATTGCATTCAAAATCTCATGATTAAAATATTTTAATTTAAAAATCTTGTATTAAAGTAGTTTAAAAAGAACAAACAGTATTTTTTCTGGAAAAAAGAGTTATGACACTATGCGTAACACCGGTCTTTTTTCCGGTGTATATTCATAAGTAAACCTTGGCTTACCGAAATTAATAGAAAAAGAATCATGTTATTACGTTCCAGAACAATGGTCTTGACCTCGTATAGTGCCGTATTAGTAGTTTTTGTCGAATGTAAAAATATTTTGCTTATTTACCGTGGATTTCTAAAGACCAAAATCCTCATTTAAAACATATTGTTATCTCTGATTTGTCAAAGATAATGAAAGAGATGACGATATGTTTTATATAGAGATTTAGGTCTCCGAAAACTTAATTAATTTGTTTACCAATCAACTATACTTCTTTGTCTAGTTTTTTGATACCTGCAAAAAATACATAGACGTAAATTTGAACCAACAGAATTTTATAGAATTTATATTCGTTTCATCATAAACAACATATTGGTATAACGCTACTGTATTTTATGAGAATAACATTCTAGGATACGAGAGAACTGTAATTCCATATTTTTCTGAATCTATATACGTACGGGTGAATATCTTAGAGCAAACTTGAAATCGAGAAGGAGCTAGGTTATAAAATATACACCCACTGGTTGGAAAACTTAGTTCCATGCAAGATATATATATGTCTGACTAGTCGCGTTTGTCCCATATTATATGTAGAAATATTTATCTTACTAATATTATTAATGCGAATGTTTAGGTAGATGTTTGGATGAATGTTTTTTTAAGGTATCTACAGAACGGCTGTACGGATCTCGCTGAAATTTGACATCGATGTACAACATAGTCTGGAAGAACAAGTAGCCTATTCTTATTTTTTTAATTCCGTGTGGACGGAGTCGCGGGCGACATCTAGTCTTTAATAAAAGTGCAGGTTAACTTTTATTAGGATCGTAGTAATAGGTTTAAAGAACTTAGTGTTGATAGGTTTTGCAATTTAAAACATATTTGGTTGTTTCTTGTAGCGTGTAATTTATTTATCTTCGTTTAACTTTCTAAAACCAACCAAATATAAGTACTAGAGCCTTATCGCTCCAAATGATACACGCGCACTTATGTTCGTACAATTAATATCTATTACAAAAACATTATTATAATTTGAAACTAGAATGAATTTGTCAAAAATTCAAGGCATTATTTTTGCTTTTGCCAACTAAATATTTTATTTGAAACGTATCTTTTGACGAAGACGTTGAAAAATCAAATTGGCATTCAGAACTAACGACGAAAAATATATTGTTTTGATGTTTGATGGGCTCACGTAAGTCGCTCAGAAAATTAATGGTCCCCTTTGACGATATACCTTGGCAGAATGATGCTATTATTATACAATAATTGAACACAAATCAAAAACAATCGCTTGTCTTGTCTACTGATTGTTATAAAGTAGACCTTCTAATGTCACATATGTCTTTAATTTTATGAATTATTTTTATAAATAAACTAGCTGTTGTTGACTCTGTCCGCAATGAATTAAAAAAAAAAAAACTTAATTAGTAGCCTATGTGTTCTTCCAGACTATGTTCTACATCTATGGCAAATTTTAGCGAGATCCATACAGCCGTTCTGGGGATACCTTCAAACATTCATCCATCTAAACTTTCGCATTTATAATATAAGTAAGATTATGTTTTTTGTACATAAAATATGTTTTGTTTAGAAATTTTATTATAATATCCACAAGAAACCGTTTCATTCAAATATTACCCAAAATATTTCTTACTTAAATGACATTAAACACCGAAAACTTTAACCGAGTAAGTGTAAAAATTCAGTTTCTTAAACCTTTTCTTGTACGTACACTTTGACTACAAAACTGTGATATAAGTGCTTAGAGGAACAATACAAAGATTCACCGTGTATAAATATAGTCCATTATCCCATTCTCTCCATTATATCAATGACACTAACGCGACTATCCGCCGTCTAACAACGTGCTAATAAAATGCTTTTGTAACTGCTATTTATAGTTTTTCGTTTCTTTAAATAAATGAAATAATCTACTCTGCTAATAATACGATAATATCACATTTCTTTTAATCATTTCAGTATTTTAAACTAAATTTATAGCATATTTATAATAATTTATGCATATTACGTACAAATATTGACTTGAACGTAGAAGTATAGTTTAGTACTATTTTCGTATCAAAAAATCTTCATGAGGGAAAATTTTCGAACATATGAAACGCGCTTAAAACAAATGAAACGCGCTTAGAACAAATGAAACGCGATTAGAACAAATGAAACGCGATTACAACAAAATTAAAATGATTTGTAAATCTTTCGAAAGACAAAGTACTTACTTATCATACTAAAATTTATATGACTATATTGGGTGATTATCTGGAACAAAGCGGGTTCGATATTAACTCGAGGACTTTAATCTTTATAAAAGTTCCATTGTATGCAGAAACTACTGCTTCAAACTTTATATTTACTGCTATACTTATATATTTATCTGGTTCAGTTTTATCCTGTTTCCTCGGTAATATGAAATTAATGAATTTATATTTATAATGCGATAAACCAGATCTGACTTAGTAGGCAAATGTGAAACTAAATTACAATAGGCGTCCTGTCAACGTTAAGAAGTGTCATAATATCCTTATCGAGCTGCAGCTATCTTGTCCCGTTTTGTAATTTCAACTTTTCTCTATAAATGGATAGGCCATTTTTTGGAGATGACAGCTTTTGCGTCGTTCCTTTTTAATGAAAACGGAGTTAATTAATCATTTTTCCTAATCTCTAATTCACACCACGACTACACAGAAGACAGGCGTGAAGTGGAAGCCGTTCCATGGATCGTCTGATGAGTGTGCGTGCCGGAACGCCAAATTTAGTCCTCTTTCCCTACTCGCACTTTTTATAGGAGACACACAGAATGGATACATAATTTATACCTGTCGAAAGAAAAAATATACTTACAATTTGTGTTTTTCCAAACACTTTTTGTACAGTTTAAAATTAAAATATCGAAACGTCGTTGCTACATTTTGACCTTGACTTAACCTAGACTGAACATCATCTTTAACCTTCGTATTATTCCGCGTATTATTTCCTAATTTAAAATCATGCATTTTTATATCTTTCCAAAGATCTTGAATGTATTTAATTACAACAAAGTAATTAACGTGAACATTACTATGAGCAGTCGACTGAAACTTTTGCGCTAAGTGATATCATCGTATAAAAATTCAAGGTCAGCTAAGTGAGAAATATAATAAATTATACTGGCTTGAAAACTTTTTCATAACTCTATTGTTTGCTTGTGAAAAAGTTGTGTTTTGTTTTTAATAACAATATACTTTTACTTTATGTTTTTATTTCAATCTTCATGTTATGTATACTGTTTTCATTTTGTTTTCGGAAATTATTTACAATTGATTTCGCTAGATGGCGGTAATAAAATTATTGTAGTTTTTTTCTGATACTCTTGCTAAATTTAATGCCGAATGGTTTCCCTAATAGTCAAAGTACCTGGATAAACAAGAGTTCAAGGGAACGCGATATTTATCATGTTCGTAGAGGTTACTTTCTAACAAGATAAGTGATTCGATGAACAAATACTACAGACCTTTTAAAATAAATATTTTATTTTTAAAGAACTCTAGTCAAGGCGATGCTACTTTATCGTACTTTCCAATTTAATCTTGAAATGCGACGCAAAATAAGCGGAATTACTTTGGAACTTCAGTTTGTTAAGTTTGGATATTGCTAAATGTTTGCAGTCTCTTCTAAGTTTTTTATAGTTTAAGTTAAGTTAAGTTACTTAACTAATTAACAACGACGTAATTTTATTATCTTATTATTTACGATAAATTATTTTTAAGACTTAATTTGGTAATGTTTTCCACAAGTTTTTAAATAAAACGGACAAACGGCAAAAGTATCTTATATAATAAGCTCATATGAATTCATATTTCGTATTCAAACTTTTTGAAACTAACCTAAATTTTACATCAACTTGTACGATAACGGAGACATATGTATTTACTTTATTAAAGTCCAAATGTTTTGTACAGAGTTATTTTTATTCGACCTCTGTTTTCGTAATATACTCCACGGGCAATAAAATTCACAAACGTAATTTGTCAAAGACTATTAGACGGCGAAGTAGCGACATGTTAACAATAATGAGAGAGATACGAGTCATTTTGAATATCAAAACCAAAAGTGATGAACTAGATCCATTTTAAAAGATTCTATAAGGCAAAATATCTAGTAGCTGTAGCCCGTGACTTCACCTACGAATTAAAAGAAACTTAATAAGTAGCCTATGTGTTCTTCCAGACTATGTTCTACATGTAAGCCAAATTTCTGCGAGATCCATGCAGCTGTTCTGGAGGTATCTTGTAACAAACGTCCATCCATCCAAACATTCGTATTTATAATATTAGTAAGATTTATTCACAGCTTTGTAACGTGCTCCTATCCTGAAAACGGCTAACCCTCGTAAGGGAGGGCACCGAGCACGTGCGTCTACGATCTTCTCTTTCAAGTATAGGCAGAGGCTAATAAAGCCGTCTCTTTTTCAACGAACCGATCAGCGCACGCATTGCAGGTGAATCTATTCGTTCAGTTGTTCTTTAGCATCGACGTGGGCGGGTTGTGTCCGAGCGCGTCGTGTTTCCCGCGAAAATTTACGTTTTTCCGGCTTACACCAATGTACTCAAAGACCTTAATATCAATTAATTATTATTTATATTAATGTTATAGTGTTTATTTGACAGTGTAAATATTTTTTATTCGTGCTAATGAACGACTTTTAAGTGATTTTAATTATTAATAATAAATTCGTTTACTTTGAAAATTAAGTTTGTGGCGTGGTTTTTTGGTGTTTATTTCATTTATTTACAAGTAAGTATTTATAACTTATTATCTCTTAAATCTATAAGTACGTACAAAATTTAAATTTTTATATCGCATGTTCGGAAACGGAATAAAAAATGTAATGTTGGTATTACATTGACATGCAAGAATAAGGTAGTTGTAAATTATTAGAATTATCCAAAGATTAAATTTAACAATTGTAGAACTGGAATATGATTTTTTAGTTACCATAAATCAAAAACCTAACACAAGGGCTTCGATCGTAAAACTCATAAGTATTGCTTATAACAGATAGTTTAATCCTAAAATAACATTAAAAACATTAATTTATTTTTATTATATCTGTAGAAAATCGATTCAAAATATCTATTATAAAAAAGTCAAAAAAAAGCAAAGTAAGTAAGAGTTCTGACATCAAATATAATATTGTAATTAATAATAAACTGCGTATATTTAGATGTGATAAAATAATATAAATTTAGATATTGCCAGTTATTTTAAACAAAATAAGGAAAAATATGTACAATACTGTACAGGTTGTGGGTTCTCCAGTGAGTTGTTTGCATTGACTGATTTGCCTGTTATAATGTCAACCACTGCTCTTTTTAAAACTGTTATTAATAAATAAAAAAAAAAACAAATTGAATTTATTATTTCAGTTACTAATTTCATTAAAATAAAAGTTACTAATATTAGTAACTAAAGATATATTTGTAAATCGCATTTAAACACAAAAGATCATTAGTAAAATTATTTCGTGGTCTTTAGAAACTTATGCTGTTCCATAGCCCCGAAGTTCAGGCTAAGTAACTGCGCTCGGCCTCCTCAAGCCCGGTGAAGCTGTAAATGCCTCTTTAAGGCAAACAGTGACTACTCAGTCACAAAATAAAACTCCATAGACAGTTGTAAAAAAAATAATTCACATAAACAATGCAATATTAACATGATAACGTTTAACGAAATCAACGAACCGACGCGAAACTGGTTTTTGAAAATGGAACATGATTTTTTTTTCAAACCAACCAGTTGTAAAAATGATGCAATAATATAAACCTATAACTACAATACCTTTAATAGCTGGAATTTCAAATTAATCGAAATCGTAATCTCGAATCGATTTATTCTTTTGTTTTCTATGCTTATCAAGTAATTTGTTTGAAGAAATTATTCGCGCATTCACGTTTTTTATTGTTCTTTGCTGATTACGTTTCGTTTTTAACTCGCTACATGTTCAATAGGTTTACAGATTTTTAATAAAGTGTCGTTGGAATTGCATTTAATCGGCTGTTAGATAAAATAACATGAGTTAATTTAAATTGATAATAGGGATATGAATTTAGCGAAATATTTTAGTATAACAATGTTTCCGTAAAATGTTATTCATTCAATATCTACATTTCTATATAAGAAGTCTGAGAAAAATTGTGAAATAAATAAGTGTTACATGTTTCTGCCAATTGATTTATGATGTCCGAACAATAATTAACTAAGCTCTGAATATGACTACGTAAAATCAGTGTCAAAACAAGGCATAGTATCGTCAAACATACTTCATATGAATTAGATTACATCATCATATAAAACATAATTTTTTACCTTTATTAATTGAATTAAAACCCGCTGATTCGGCTCCAAGTGGTTGAAGGCTAAGATGCAATCGCTTGTCGAAGCGATTAATTCGCCGACTGAAATTCCACTTACAACGACTTTTTATCGAAGAAATTTTGGTTGTGCTTTTATAAGTATAGCGATTATTCCTCTTTGCTCGTTCGCGTCGTGACTTCGCCTTTTTGTTAAAGATTGACGATCGCTTTTTTTTTGTTAAACGCGCTTCAACGTAATGCGTACCTTTAAATTCGTCGAATACGATGTGATATTTTGTTAAGTGATTTATTTGGAAAAAAATCTTAGCCGTATTCGATTGAATTACGAATCGTACTTCTATATGAGTCTAATGTAAGACTAGCTGTAGAGCGCGACTCCGTCCGCAATAATTTAAAAAAAAACTTAATAAGTACCATATGTGTTTTTCGAGACTATGTTCTATATCTGTGCCAAATTTCATAAAGATCCGTTGAGCAGTTTCGAAGATACCTTCAAACAAATATCCATCCAAAGATTTCCATTTATATTATTTTAATAGAAAAGCGTTTGCTTTTAATTAATTTATAATTACTTCTGCTTCATTTGACTTCATCTAAACGTGAAATTTGTATAATCCATGTGAATTGTGATATATTTTTTAAAAGCAAAATGTAATATTGGATTTGAACGCAAAGCGAAATTAAAAGCATGTGAACATCAATAAATCGCCAACACCATCCGGCGAGGCGAGTCAAAAGCCCATCTACTAAAATATTAGAAGCGAACGTTTCGCGAGCGATTCTATCATTGTCTACCGAAGTCGGACTAGAGACCGGGTCTATTTCTGTTCACGTCCACACTACCGTACGACAGATAGTTGGCGGACGCCGGCGCTGGACGTATTTTATTTTTGAAAAGACATTCTTTTCTTCAGTTGCACCTTTTGTTTCGTATTCCGAATTTATACGACACCATCTTTCATCCGGACGATGCTAATATTCATACGTGTATTGTTTGATATTCATACGTAACGTAGGATTGTAAACTTTACGAGTTTCCATTGATTTATGTAATGTTCGTTTTACGTCGACTGGTAACTCGGTTTCTTTATAATTCACAAACAACGTATACAAGGTTCGAATACTCACCATCGGTTACTGAGTCGAAAATCCCCGTTTCAAAGATATTGTTATCTCTTTTTTTTTCAAAGATAATGACAGGGATGACCATATGTTTAATACACAGATTTTGGTCTTAAAAACCAACGGTCAGTCAGTCAAAGTTTGTGATATATTTCTTATACAGATTTATCATTTTTTCACAGAGTTTTATTGTCTTTTGACGTCGTAATAAAATATACAGGGTGGTCATAAAACCGACCATGTGACCTTGACGTTGATTCTTGAATGTCATGTACCAATGCCACAAAACATTAAAATGTAGCTTAAAAATTAATACAAAGATTAGATAATGTATATTTCTTCAGTAATATTTCGTCCCTAGAGAGTCAATTTAATATTGAGAAGGCGAAGGATTTTTCAAAGTTCAAAATATTTAATTAATTCACAGAGATTAAGATGCAAAAAGAGGAGTATGATAAAAAATATATAGAGCAGAACTCGGCTCGCGAAATTTGTGCCGTGGAATTGTTGAAAAGAAAATTAAAGTAATTAAGATGCCAGAAGGAAAACGATTTTTTTTTTCTGTTGCGGATTAATTATTGAAATTTCAAATTAGGTGAGATTCAGTGAGTTGGTGAAATATTTTAATATAATTAAACAAGAGAATAATGAGAATAAAAAAGATCACTACAGAGGAAGAAGTAAGAAAATATGAACATACTGTAGTAGTAAGAAAAGAGAGAGTGAATTCATTTTTGAGGACTGATAGAGATGTATGAAAACATACATACGAATTGAGAACCTCCTCCTTTTTGAAGTCGGTTAAAAAAGTAGTAGGAAAAGGACAGGTTAATGATGATGACTCTTAATAAAGAAATTGAAACGAAATATTATTGATAGAGCGATAAGTTTTTTCTCTCTAATTTGAAATACCAATAAATTACTAGAAACTGGTTGTAGTTTTCAGAGATCAAAACATTTGGATTTTTATCTGTACCAATTTCAATAATTTATCACGTAAAAGTTCGTGTTAAATCGTCGATGCGTCGATTTGGATTATTTTTTTAAGCCGCCTCAATATTAAAGCTTACACAGACTTGTTTATTACAAAAGTCAAACATATCACGGTCTGTAAACGAAATCCGTTTGACGATCGCTGTTCTTGATTCGAGAAATATTAAATGTGACTGCCAGTATGTTTGTAGCTGCAGTACAAATCTTGTTCCCAGCTGCATTAATAATCATACGATCCTATGACGTTTATGATGTTTTTGTCGAATCACATTTATATGTCCTCTACTATTCTTGTTTTAACATTTTTTTGTTTTGTTTTCACTTATTTTGTAAATAAGAAATAAATTCAAGGTCAATTACTTTCTATATCGACATCAACCCAATGATAAATACGGAACGAATAAATTAAATTACTAAGAATGGCAAACATATTGGTTAAAAATTGCACAAATTGTAAAACAAAAGACGATAAAAGCATAAAATTGCACAACGCACAGACAAGCACGTTTATTAATTCACTGCGCTGCACAAGTTTGGTAGCGAAGAATCCAAATTCGGTATTAGCATCCATAATGCATTCGTGATAAAAACACGATTAGCCATCGCAAAAAGAACATCCTGTGCTACTGGAAACAGGCTCACGCTTGAGATTAGCTCGCAAATGTAGTACAGTCACGAACAAAACAATTCTTACTCTTACTAATATAAATGCCAATGTTTAGGTGGATAGATTAGAAGATAGTTTGAAGGTGTCCAGAACGGGTGAACGGATATCGATGAAATTTGGAATACCTGCAGAACATAGCCTGGAAGAATATATAGGCTACTTATTATGTCTTTTCTTAATTCCGCGCGAAAGGATTCGGGGGCGACAGCTAGTATACAGATAGTTTTAGAACACATCTTTCGTTTCCCGTGGTATTATACAGATTGGATGCCTTAGATTTTGAAGTCTTCTTATTTTATTTTGTGCATTTCTTCAGTAATTCCCTGTAAATTTGTAACTAGCATATTTTTAACATAAATACGAATCTCCCTGTCTTTTCTTTCAGTCAATCAAAACATGCCAGATGCATTGCCGCTGGCTTTTTGGCAAGCGTTGTTTTTAAATCTAGGCCAACATGAATGTAATATCTTATTACTGAGATAAAAGGTTCCCGCAACAGTCTGGCAGCTGAGAAATATCTTTCAATTATAATTCAGACAGGATCTTTAGTCTGAAGTACACTTTTAAACTAGGATCAACAAGGTCCATTTGACAAAGTCATGTTCAAGTCATATTGTTTGATATCGCTTGAAAACAATGAGTAAATTATTAGCCATCGCCCGCGACTCCAAAAGCACTTAAAAGTAGCCTATGTATTCTTCTAGACTATGTTTTACATTTCTGCCTAATTTTATCAATATACGTTGAGCCGTTCCGGAGATACCTTGTAACGAACCTCCATCCATCCATCCATTCATCTAAATATACTCATTTATAATATAGTAGTATTTTTAGGAAAGTTCGTAGTAGCATTTATTGCTCCATGAATAGCATGAACCACAATAACTCGACTATATAGAAGATAGCCGTCAAGTGGAAGTATTTCATCTCATCTGTTAAGTAAGGAGAGCATACCTGTTACACTGTTATTGTTTTTTTTTGCTCTTTTGTCGCCTTATTGATATGAAAAAGATAGTTTTTATAAGGTTATTTACTGTTAACTATTATGCCTGTTAATAAAAGGGAATAATATTCATTTTAACGCTTGTTTTTTTTTATAATTTATAAACATCGCATTGTTTACTTGCAGTAGCTGCTTTAACTATCGTATCGTATCAATAATCAGGATATTAGGACTGATAGTTCTATTGTTTTAATCAATTGTCTTTGTATTGTAGATTTTGTAGATTATCTAGATTATTTCCTAACCATTTGAAATGATATTTTTTTTTATTTTTTTTACAAAAACTTCACTTAACAAATTAAACATCGATTAGACAGCAGTACTAAAAACCCTCAGGGTTTAGGTGTACTTACTGGTCGCTTATTAATTTATAAGAGTAGCAAATGAACAAATACAGACGTTATTAACTATTTCACAATTATATTAAACAAAAAGAACAGAGATTAAACTGTTTTTTTTTTCAGACTATAGTAGAAAGACAAAAAAGCGAAACAAAAAAATAGATATATTTGATAATTGATTGTCAAGTTGCAATAAGTATAAGTTATTTATTTAAAATTGCCGATTTCAAAATTCTTTTACATTTTTCTGGTTTCTTAACGATTTGGTCAAGCAAGCAAGCAAGCAATTGATTTTACTAATGTTCTAAATGCGAATGTTTGGATGGATGGATGTTTGTTTGATAGAGGTATCGTCAGAATATGTATCTCGCTACAATTTAGCAAAAATATAGTACGTAGGAAGGATCTGTTCTTCGGGCTAGCAATTAAGTTTTTGTTTAATTTCGCGCGGACTGAGTCGCGGGCGATAGCAAATTTTAAAATATTTTTATATCTCTTTATATTCATAGTATTTTAAAACGTTAAATAAATATAAATTGGTTATAAAGGAGTTGTTTATTTCGTTATGCGGTACTTACATATAAATTGCAATCGTCGTTCAACTACCAGTTTTCTATACTTGGATCTTGAAGAATTTTTTCCTTGCCTCATTAAATGTTTCGCAGTGGAAATTCTCATTCGTCCATACCTCCTACATACCTCCTGTCGATTAGTAAGAGTTTCCATTCAAGGCTCGCATATATACAAAGGTCCTTTGTAATAAATATTCTTGACAAGACAGATGTACCGCTTTTTTCAATAAAATTTTAACGAGCCGCTTTTTATAGTTACTATAAAATATGGTACTCTTAATTATCGAACAGGATTTATTACGGCTAATGACCTTTTAAGTTCTACTAAAAACTATCAAGGATCGTAACAATAAAGACTATATTTTTTGTGGAACACGACCAAGTTCTTTTATAAATCTACGACGACAGACAAACCTGTTAATGTACGTTGTAGGAAGTCCATTTTAAACCACTGGTTACATATTTAAGGATTGTAATAGAAATCGGAAACCCATATCTATAGAACAATCCATCTATATACAGCGTATAAAATAATTTAACGATTGACTTTAAAGTTCGTTCTGCATTCTGAATTTCCAAGGTTAAATGCAGAATCAATTAAAATTTCAGATTCGCATCGACTGGGTAACTGGTTATGTTTAATAATTATTAACATTACTACTAATATGCTAATTGAACCAAACAAGACTAGAAGTAAGATAAAAAAAAAACTATGGATGTTGTAAAGATATTAGAAGGAAGTGAATTCACATATGACGTCTGATAGAGATGTATAAAGGAGTTGGGATAAGGGCATTTTGATGATGGTGAGTGAAGCAACGTCGTGTTATAATTATTTTAAAGTTTATTAGCTTAAAGTTATGACTGGAGAAGTAAATGAGGTACATTTGTGATGCAATTATTAACTCCAAGCGTACGTGACTATACCATAAACTTAATACATAGTTAAATGAAATAACTGTTTAGACAAATTAACAATGAACTCACGACATAACAAATCAAAACAAAGCCTAACTTAACAAGAAATATGACGTCATTTGTTATTATTAGTTGCTTAGTTATTTTGCTATTGGAAAATGCCGCAAGCGAACATTCATTTTATCTGCATAACAGTAATAAAATTAATAAAATTCTAACTGAATAACTGAATATTTTTTTTTTATGAAATAAAAAGTAATTTTTTTATAACTCTACATAATCATCATCATCAGCTCAGTATACGTCCCCACCGAGGGGCTTGGAGCCTACCTTAGTTAAGGGTGATTAGGCCATAGTCAACCACGCTGGCCCAGTGCGAGTTGGTTGACTTCAAACATATCTTTGAATTTCTTCTCAGATATGATACAGATGTACATAATCAATTAATGATAATTGCAAAGAGTTTAATAGCTTTTGCCCAAGACTTCCTTAGCGCGGAATCAAAATCGGACTTAGTAGTCTATACGTTCTTCTAGACTATGTTCTATGTGTGTGGCAAATTTCAACGAGATCCGTTTAGCTCTTAACATCCATACATCTAATCTAATCTAATCTAACTATAAAGAATAAAATGTTTTTAAAAGTAACCAACCAACCAGCTATCAAACCTACAGAGTATAAAAAAGATTGTAGTAAATTTTTCTCTTTATTTGATTCCAATTTACAAATTTTATTTGGCATTTTCCCGCTCCAAAGAATATAATAAAGAAAGATTCTATTACGCCAAATTGGAGTTCTATTTCTGTTTAACAAAACTAGTTTTATTCTTGAATTTTCCTACATTCGCTTGACTTATTTGTTTGTTTATGAAACACTAGACTTATAAACTCTTTGGTATAATTTCTCAAGACATTGATTTACTTGATTTGTTTTCTTTATATTTGTTTTTATGAAGAAAGTTTTTTTTTATAAACTAGCTGTCGCCCTCGACAACGTTACGAGATCCATGGAGCCGTTCTGGAGATACCTTCAAATAAACATCCATCCATCCATCCATCTTGACATTCGCATTAATAATATTATTTTTTACATGAATTCCATTTTCTCGTAGTATACGAGTATTATTTTTTTCTTTTGTATTCACTTTATTCGATTTAAATAAACTTCATGCGAATTTTAACTAAATATATCGTCGTATTTCTATGAAAAATCTTATTGCTTTGTCAAATGCAATATCTATTACTTCCTTTTAAGCTTTTCTAAGGAAAACTAGATATGTCGGGTCGAGATTTGCGTTTGAGAGATTTTTCATATTCAAAGCAGACTTCGAAGTATAAAAAAAATTAAACTTACCTACTGTTTCACTACATATTAGTACAAAAGTGACTGGACAAACCCACAATGGGTTTATAGACACTTTGATTGTAAATTTATATATTGTTCCTTGTTTAAATAAATAAATAAAAAAATTACTATTGCAAAGAATATTGATAATTATATTTAATTTTACATTGTTTTTACATCAATAATTTTGTCATGCACAACTATTAGGCTTACTAAATACTTAATATTAGGAAGATATCCGACTAATTGGTATTCAAGATGTATAATATTATAACTCGGATCACTAAATGATTTACGAAGTCCGGATGGCTCGTACAAAACACCGAAGGAAAGTAAAATGAAGAATGACTTGTTAATGGGCCGGCAACAAAGAAAGACCAGAGTTAGGGGAGTGCTTAGAATAACTTAATAATACTTTTAAGTTAATCTGTCATATCACTTGATAATTAAAAAAGAAATTTGATTCATTTTGGAATGTAGAAATGATATGTAATTTATAAAAATATACACGTAACTTAGGATATTAAGTACCACTTTTGAAACTTCAATTACTGCTAAGGTATTAATCGTAAAGTTATAAGGCTTTATTTCAGAATATAATTAATAAATAGAGCTTGGAATGACGCTGATAAAATTTACTATACAACTTTATTAGTTGTGGAAATATTGGAATTTTAAAAGTATACTACCTAACATTGACGTTGAGTACTTAGAAAAATCGATTTGAATTTGACTACACGTAACGTAAACAGAATTCATCACAAATAGTTTACCAATGTACTTACAATATTCCAGGAGACAAAATCCTCCATACACTATACTATTTGGAGTAAATGTGTATAATTTAGTTTTCTTTTTCTTTTATTATAATGACCACAGCGTGTTCAAAAATGCGTTCATTTCAGCCAGTGGTTACACCTCTGGAAGGGAAACCCGCGAAATCGTTACAGAGTATACGAAGCGTGTTTTTTTAATACCGCACCTCCATACACGAGCACTAGACTTTCGACTAACGATGTGGGGTGAATTTTAATATCTGTTGCGGCGTCCGTATGTTACATTATGTGCGAAATGTTTAAATTATCAGATTTTATTTTAGTAAACTAATTTTATTGTGCATATTATGTAATTAAACTTTACTAAAATGGTAATTACATAAAAGGCATTACAATTTAATAGGACATAATCTATGTGTTACCTCTACTGTATATAATTTGAGATATTGGCGTAGTAATATGAAAAATGCGAATGTCTAAATGGATGGATGGAGCGATTGATGGATGTTTGTTGGAAGGTATCTCCGTAACGGCTAAACGGCTCTCTAATTATGAAGTTTTTTAATTCCGCGCGGTCGCAGTCGCAGGCAGCAGCTAGTGTTACAATATCAAAGGATAGTGTGGAGCCAACCGTTATGACAGGTTTTCTATATACCTGGTCAGGCTGTACAATAAAGTAAAAGTCAAATCTGTTAACGCATAAAAACTTAAATGAAAATTTAGCTAATTACTATTTTGATGGATGGTATTTTTTTCTGTAAATTAAGTTGTCAATCTTTTATTTATTCAATCGTATATTATATAGCGTGTTAGTTTATTTTTATAGTCACGTGTAAATCAGTTTACACCTTTAATATTTGTTGAAATAATTTTTCTGATACGTCTAAAATGTTGTTAACTAAATTTATTGATACTGTGTTGGGTCTGATGCCAAAATCATGTATCGTACATTAGTAGAATATTATTTGTTAATTTATTTTTTTTAAATACTATTTATCTTTAAATAAAAATTTTATGTTTTATCCCCCTGTATGTTATCCAACATTGATGGAACTTTGATAAGTTCCGAGGTTACTTTGAAGGTTTGTTCCCTTTTATCACTAGGGTTGGCACTTCAGAAATATTACTAAAAGTTTAGCTTATTTGAGTTATTAAGGACACACGTGGTATCATCAAAGCCAACTGAATTGCATTTCCAAGTGCAGGCAATAACTCGCATATATCTTTAGTTTATGACGCCTTCAATATGAAACACTTCGACGCGAGGAAATAAAATGTCTTGATAAATTTTGCTATAGTGTTACAGAATGGCAAATTTTACAAGTAAAAGTTTCGACCTCTTGTAACACTGTTTGCGGTTACATTTTTGTAGCAGTGAAATATGCTCCTTTAAAGTTCAAGCACCTCCCCCCCCCCCCCCCCCAAACAACTGCATACAAAATTTGAATTTAGAACACTGGTATTCGATCACCGAGATTATCTTACTTCTTACTAATATTATAAATGCGAATGTTTGGATGAAGGTATCTCCCGAACGGCTGTATCTCGGTAAAATTTAGCATAGGTGTAGAACATAGCCTAGAAGAACACATAGGCTACTAATTAATCCCGTTCGGACAGAGTCTCGGGCGGCAGCTAGCATAGTATAGTTATAAACAACCACATAACAATATGACGTTTACAGTACGACAATTAGTATACTGTTCAATCAAGTATACGCAGTGATTAGCAATGGCCCAGATTGTGGGATGAGACCACATTCCTCGGTCGGGATATTTTAATTGCACCCCTCATCACGTTAACGCTGAAATATTATCTTAGAAATATTATTTGTAATTGATGACATATGTAACTATTTGTATCTTGAAATGTACTTAGTTTAATTTGGGAACATACGACGTATAGTAATAGTGTGATTAGCAAATTAATGGAGACTAGCTGTCGCCCGCGACTCCGTTCACATAGAATAAAATAAATAACTTAATTAGTAGCGTATGAGTTCTGCCAGACTATGTTCTGCATGTTTGCCAAATTTCATCAAAATCCGTTATGCCGTTCCGGAGATACCTTCAAACCAAATCCATCCATCTAAACTTTCGCATTTATAATATTACTAAACCACTTATTAACCTTATTAATATATTACATTTCATACAAAAATAAAAAATATACAAAATATATTATATTAAAAATAGAGCACCACCGGTTGCGGAGTCCCATGACTCAAACAATAGTGGTCAGGGCTGCAGAGACAGGAACCTTCTCACGATGCGCGCGGTTTCTAGGATAACTGCCTTTTACTAATATTACTAATGTTAGTAATATTTGTTTTAGTGAAGACTTAAGATTATATAATCCTAGTATTTTTAATTGTTAATCTGCCTTTTCATTAGCAAAAACTAAATAAAGACAGTTTCTATGTTATAATTAGCCTCAACGATTTGGAACAGTTACGTCGCGTCTTTCACATGGACCTATATCGCGTTTGTCTATTTGAAGATCTGAGAAAACTATGTCAATGGAAACATCGGTGTCTTCGCATTTAAAGAATTGAACGAAAAAACGTTTAAGTTTTTTTTTATTTTTACATTGAAATGTTTTAACATAAATAAAATTTTCTAATTTTGTAGGTAATTAAGCATGATCGAAAAACTAAAAAGCTGGTAATTCATAATCGTTATTGAATTTATTTTTTATTTTATTACATTTTATAACATAGAAGAGTAAGCTTTGCTATAATTTTAGTTTTAATTTATTTTGTCCTAATTTTTGGAACAACTTTGTTTCTTCACATTCGACGAAGCGTGGAAATTTAAAACTTATTACGACTTGCAAAAAGTTCAATTTATCTTAACAGTCTTCATAAATGGATCTTTTTATTCCTGTCGTAAATTTTCCGTTTGACCATTTCGTATACTTTATTCTTTGTATGTCTAAATCGAAATAATTTTCGGATTAAAAATTGACTCTAAATTTAATCACGGAAGCTTTTTATTGCGAAACATATTTAGTTATATTTATAAAGCGTCGGTGGCTCAGGAATCAAGCCCTTGACATGCAATCTGCAGGTCCTGGGTTCAAATCCCGCCATGTACCAACGTGTCTTTCGATTTCCAATTTGCATA
The DNA here is from genome assembly GCF_000836235.2 of Papilio xuthus. Lineage (NCBI taxonomy): Eukaryota > Metazoa > Arthropoda > Insecta > Lepidoptera > Papilionidae > Papilio > Papilio xuthus. The sequence continues at coordinate 4,026,081 of NW_013533994.1, forward strand.
TGTACATTTATCGGACGTTCTTACGGTGAAGGAAAACATCGTGATGCAACCTGCACATATCTGAGAAGAAATTCAAAGATATGTGTGAAATCAACCAACCCGCACTTGGCCAGCGTGGTTGACTATGGCCTAGTCACCCGTGACGTAGAATAGGCTCCGAGCCTCTTGGTGGGGACGTATAGTGAGCTGATGATGATGATATGCCAACATTTAAATTTTTATGAAATAGATTTATTGTAACTCTCAGAGTTATTTTACCTATGCACTCCACTAAGGGTAGCATTTTGAATTTATTTCAAACTGTCTGAAGCCCGCGACTCCGGCCGCGCGAAATTACAAAAAAAACTTAATTAGTAGCCTATACGTTCTTCCCGACTATGTTCTATAGCTATGTCAAATTTCATCGAGACCCGATCAGCTGTTCTGGAGATTCCTTCAAACAAACATTCATCTAAACATTTGCATTTAAATATTATTATTAAGATATTAATAACATAGTTGCTTTAATTATAGAATATCTTCGTAGTCAATTTGTTTCTATTTCCATTAAATTCTGAATTGTAACTCGACATTCATATCCTTGAATCAAAGTTTATTTCTAAACATAAGTTATGCCTGTATCATTATGTAAGTATGGTGTTTACTCTGGCAGTGTTAGTGTGGGGTGGCCATTTAGCGAGTCTACTATTTGGGTCAGTAGCGCAGTGACGCCTCTGATGACGTGGCATATGCTTTATTGTTACCTCACTCCCCACATAATGCATCCTCACGTTTCTTTCCATTTTATATTTTGTACTTGCAGTGTTTTTTTCGTGAGGTACGCCAAAAGACAGGCAATTATTCCTAAAGTTGCTTGTTATCATTAAAGACTTGAAGGAAGGATGTGGTTGTGATAGGATGCAAGTATCGTTTAACATCAACCAAGTCTTGATTTATGCTTTATAATAGTGCGACTTGAAATTTATATTTGAACATTTCCAAACAAATCTTTCCTTCCTATTAAAGTTCTATTAATAAAATATTGTATCAGAGTCTCGCGTATGGAAATGTAATTGAAGGATTAAATCCATGGTCAAGTTATACGATAATAAATTAGTAAAGGCGTAATAAGAAACTTCCAGTTTGACATGCCTACACTTGGATCCACCATTTTCTTTGAAAACACGCGATCCGACTATTAGTACATTGAACGATTATAAAACTAGAAAATTATTTTTGTTTTTGCCATGGTGTCGTGTCAATCCGACAAGGTCGTGTTACTTAATGGATAATGGATTCGTCAAAGGATGTTTTTGTATTAAAATGAACAAATTATATTTATAGTTTTTTTGCTAACTACTGAGTACATTTTAAATGTTTTTATTCATATTTATGTTTTCTTACTGAAGATATAAATTGTGCGAATTAATGTGTAATAATTTACTAAAACTTTTGTTATAATAATAGAAAATAAAGAGGTTGCCGTAACAACTTACTTTTTACGATTTTAATTTCTGATATCTTACTAATATTATTAATGCGGAGGTTTGCATGGACGGATGGATGCTTGTTTGAAGTTATCTCTAGAACAGCTGCGTGGATCTCTCTGAAATTTGGCATAGATGTAGAACATAGTCTGAAAGAACACATAGGCTACTAATTAAGTTTTTTTTAATTCCGCGCGGGCGGAGTCGCGGTCGACAGCTACTTATAATAATATATAATTTAATTTACACAGTCGTTATATAATACACATAGAAACAAACACAATAATAGTAATATTGAATCCCCGATCTTCATTACATCGTTTCAAACTACAAGTGGCGGATCGAATCCAGCTATTTTACGACGCGCACAAATAGCTGCGCGCGCGCATCGCCGGGGCGCCCTGGCGTGCTCTGATTGATTGCGCGTACCGACTTCAAAAAGCAGGAAGGTTAACCATACGTCTGGTTTTATTGACATGTTTTTCTTTTCATGTTTAATGTTCGAAGCGCCGTTATAGTCCATGAAAACAACGCTAAATGGCTCTCGTGTATTTTGATTTGTTCCGATCGTTCAATACACAATCGTACTTTAAATTATTTGTTATTGCATTTTTTGCGATTGTTACGATTAATTGAAAACTGTAGGTTATGTGAATGATGTTTTTGCTTTATAAATATGTTTTTCTGACAATAGCTGCTTCCCGTATTCATTAGAGAATAGATTTGTTTTACTTTAATATTGTTATTTAAATTTTAAATGCAACAAACAAACAAATGTTACAATATCATCAACATGGAAATCTCAACATTTTTATGTAGTAGGCAGTAGTAGTAGATGTGACGATAAATTTTCTATCTAAATTAACTGTTAAATATTTTAAAAAGTGTAAGTTTAACAGTGGTAGAGCCCGCTTTAACACCTTCGCACGAATTGGCCTGCTCTCCCGGTGAAATACCACGACCACACAGAAGACAGGCGTAAAGTGGAAGTAACTCCGCGTTTCGTCTGATGAGTGTGCGTCCCGGAGGCCTAACTTAGTCCTCTTTCCTTTCCACCCTTTTTCTTATAAGGAAAGGATGGGAAGTGGAAGTGGACTTTCCGGATGAGAGGATGCATGGAGAGGGAAAATATTTGCTTTCTGTGCATCCTCTCTTCCGTCGATTAAAGGTAGGCAACGCATATGCTATTGCGTATGTCTATGGGCAACGGTCACTTCGCTATTTCAGTGATTTCAGGTGACCGCCCGCTTGTTTTCCACCTAATGGAATAAAAAAAAACTATCTCTATTGGTTTTGCAGACTATGGAGTAATAATTGTACCGCATTTACAAAACTGTGGCATAACGTCGACTTGCATTTTCGTTGTTACAAATATTATTATTAGGTATTAGAATGGTGCATAAATCTTCTAATCTAAATGTTGGGATGGATGGCTGCATGGCTCTCTCTGAAACAGAGAGAGACAAATGTGGAAGAAGACTGGCTACAAAGTCTTTTTTATTTCCTTCCGCGCGGACGAAGTCGCGGGCTATAGTTTGCATAATATACATTAACAATTTTTGCCTATAAATAAGCAGAATTCTGTGAAGTCCGATGACTTTATTCAAACACATCATTTTATTTAGTGTATTTTTATTATATTAGTATGATTGTCGTTAATCGATAGTGTTTTATTTTTTTGTTTTGCAGCTTTTTTTTTAATTATGTAACCCCTCTGCTATTTTGTTAAGTATGAATGAGAAATAATGACGTTGTAAAAAGGCTGACAATTAGCAACATTTCCAGTTGAATGCAATGTAGATAGATCTAATTTGTTTTGTTTTAAACAAAAGCGTACCCGAACTGAGATGATGAGTTTCTTTTGTTTGTTTAATGTTTACTTTTTTCTTTTTAATTTGAAAATTCCACTCGTTTCAAGTGTGCCAATTAAGTTCAACATTTTTTATACATAATTAAATTGTAAAAATCTCTCTATTTACAAATACGTAATGTTTATCTAAATAAAGACTGCTATTTGTAATTTTTAGTTTTAAGAAAAAAATCTTATATGCGTGTTCAAATCTTAATTTTAACGTGTTTTAATATCAAGGTAATAAATCTAATCAAACTCCTTTTCAATCTACGATTGTACAATAAATTCAGAATTGTAATAAAAAGTTAAAAAGTTCAAGGATAAAAAAATGTTTTTTTTTTCAACAAAGCGTTTAAAAAACCTATGTCACGTGATATGTAGAGTTAGCCAACACGTGTCAATAGTGCGGCTAAGCAGCGGGTATTGTGACTAAGAATAGTACAGCTGAATGTTGGCAGATCACCAGATGTTCCAGACGACGGTAGCAGAGACAATACAATATATCCCCGACCACAGTTAAATTATTCAGCGGTCAATATAATAGCTGTCGCCCGCGACTTTGTCTGCGAGAAATTTTACAAACTGAGTATAGCTTAGCATGGAAGCATTGGAAAGCAAATTTTTTGTTTATTCATTAATTTAATCTCTACTACCTGTCACCTGCGTCTCCGTCCGTACAGCACTTTTAGTAGCCCTTTAATGGCGATGGCTATATTCTACATCTACGCGATTTCAGCGAGATCCATGCACCGTTCTTGTGACAAATATCCATCCATCCATACATTCGCATTTATAAGTAAGATTAACCGAATTAAATTAAACATCAATGTTACGTTTGTAATAATTAAAATAAACAATTTATGATGCTCTCTACAAACGTCAGAATTATGACAGCTCGAATGTCGTTTTAATAAGAAATTATTAATTGAAGCGTGATTTTACTCTAGCGTTATTTTGTGCTATTAATTTTGTGATTTCAAATTGTAGGTAAAGTTATTTTGGTCGATTACGATGTTGATTTCCATTAAATATTACTAGATGTCGTCCGCGACTCAGTCCGCGCGGTATTAAAAAAAATACTTAATTAGTAGCCTAGGCTATGTTCTACATCTATGCCAAATTTCAACGATATCGATACAGTCGTTCTGAAGATGCCTTGTAACAAACATCCAAACATTCGCATTTATAATATTAGTAAGACATGAGTAAGATTTATATAATTGAGTTAATTAGATTAACATTATTAACGGGGAATATTTACAGCTGTAAAATTTTTAAGCTGTAAATAATTATTATATCATAAATCCAGAGATGCAATATTTAAAACAAATACATGGATAAATCTTCAACATTTTTAACGACAAAAATAATTTATTTCTAAAGCTTGCCAATTCTATCCGTTTACTACATATCAATCTGTGTTGACTTCAAACGATTGTTCCTTTTTCATATTTCTATTTTAAATGACATCTTGTCATTGCGACGGTAAAGAATACTGTTTGCATTTTTATATCTCTAGTTCTTATAACCTATATGACATTTTTTTCCTTTAAGACTCAGTTGACTGGAACAAAAACGTCAAAAGACTTTTCCATTTGACTTCCAGGTGACTGTCAAAGGCATATATGAAGCCCTTTTTATAGGTAAAATATTTTATTCACGTTTCTAAAAATAATATAAATAAATATAAAGCGAAAATAAAAATTTTACGGTCAAAATTTACATAAAGTCAATGTCATACAGAAACTCCTTTTATATAGTCTAGGTTTATTACTATAGGTAGTCAAGATATGGTAACATATCAATGTGCAATGAAATAAGGTTCACCTAGATACGGCCAATGTCAACGTCAGACATTACGCGGAGTTACGCAAACGCGCGTACGCATTCCCCCCTCTGACCCCTCACATCGCACCTCTCCACACGCCTACTGACCTCGCTACGTCACTTTCGCCGCGACGATAAAAGTTATAAAGATGCTGGAAGTAACATGGCTCTGCTTAAACTTAGAACAAACAATGACTCATGTAAAATTTAACTTAAAGCATGTTTTACGGTCATCAATTAAGTATAAAATCAGAGACCTTAAACGGTAATCCAAAGTTATGCTTTCGAGCGAGATCGAAATTCAAGTATGGAATACTTAGTATAAATTCCCAAATTAACCTATGCATGTAATATAAATTCAATCTGTATTAAATTGTCGTATTGACAACATTAATGGTAGAGGCCACTTCTAGTATCATTATATCGCCGACATATCTTTGTTCAAAAACTTGACTGGCCAGTGTTTACCGGCGCAGGGGGTCAAGTGAAATGTGTCCGTAACCGAGCTCTTCAATAACTCGCAGATGTTTTGATTTCAATATGATCTAACTTAAAGTATTCATCTATTTACTAAGAAGATACAAGCATAATTATTCTTCATATTGCTTTATAAATAAAACAAAGAAATCAAAAAACTAAATGTTAATTCTTTACAATTTATACAATCATCATTTTTTTAGATTCGGAATTTACCGATAATTTATTGGAAGAAACAAAATGATATTTTATTTTACTAACTATATTCGATTGTTAAATTATTAAAATTGAAATTATGGTAACACTGGGCCTTATAAATAAATATGTAGTTAATGTAAGAGAAAAGTTAATAAAGAGATGTCGAATTAAATAAAAGTACTTTTTGTACTTCATTATCGAAAAAGGATTACGCTCGTAGCGCTTTCCTTTACAAAACAATTCCCCGCCGATATTATTCTACGAGATTATCCCACTAAATTGTATTGTTGAATGGATGGACGTCGAGAGCATGTGTAATGAGATTGCTATAATCCAGTCGGATTGTTATCGGTGATAGTTGTTGGGCCACAATGTGCGGGCATTGTAAACATTTTGTCGACCGTTCCGACGGACCGGATTCGATTTTCTGTTTCATTTGAATGCTTTAACATGGTCCAATCGGACCCGGGATGTTATTTTGGATATCTTTAATGTTAACCAATTGTGGGTTATCGGTTTTGTAACAGATTTTCGTTGCGGATCTGTGATTATTTGAATTGGTTACCAAAACAATACTGGCTACATTTACTCCAACGTATATATCATAATGAATTTTGATATTAATAACAAAACTCAAGATTTTATATCGATTATACATACATTTTATCCTTCCTGATTGTAATTCTCGTCCGAATGGGTATAAACATGTACCTATACTTATAAGTACTAGTTGCATCTTACATGTCTGCCAAAATACGATTGCAATCCGAAGTGCAGGCAATAAATCTTACCTATCTCACGGTTATGACTACATCAAAGCCACTTCTGAGCGGCCAAATAAAATTTCTATTGGTGAATACATTTAAAGAGGATAATATAACCTTTTTATTACGAACATATTTAATGCATACGACCAGCTTAATTCAAGTTATTCGTTCACTTGAGCGTCTGTGGCTCAGGGTTTAAGCGCTTGACTTGTAACCAGGTCCTGTGTTGGAATTCCGCCATGTTCCAATGTGTTTTTCGATGTTCGATTTATTTACGAACATTTATCAAACGTTCTTACGGTGAAGGAAATAATCGTGATGTAACCTGCACATCTGCGAAGTAATTCTAAGATATGTGTGATGTGGTTGGCTATTACCTAGTCGACTCTGACTTAGGATAGCCTCCGATCCCTTCGGTGGAGACGTATAGTGAGCTGTTAATGATATGTTCACTTGATAAGATATGTATATTAGTTTCTATAACAAACCTATTTTAAAAACCATTAATTCCTGAATAAAATAAGTCATACAGTAATGTTTATCGTGACACGAATAAATTGGTAAATTGAGTTTTTCACGCATTGCTATCTCAATTCAATACTCGTGTTCGTACCGAGTCGAACCATAAAGATATTTCTGTCCTAGTTTACTTATATTTTGACGTTTAAATACGTAATAAATTTCTATATTTTATGAACTCTGTTATACATATTCTTATTTATTGGTTATCTTACAACGTATTAGTTTATGATGGATGCATAATCTGAGTTAATATATGTGTATTTCTTTGAATTATGCGGTAATCGTTAATTTTTACACAGTTCCTGTTTATTTTAAGTGTTCCGTTTTTTTTCAACTTTGTCAGGATATTATGTCTACGATTATTTAAGCATTACATTAATGTGAAAGTAGGAAAGAGTTTAATCTTTAAAAGTAAACTAAAGAAAAAATATTTATTTATACATTCCTTAAATATAAGTTTTTGCTCCAATACTAACATTCAGTAACTTATTGTGAGTTTCTGAGAACTACATTTCTGTATAAAACATATCATCATCGCTATAATTATCCATGATAAAACAGAGATTTAACAGTGGTTGAGCCCGCTTTAACATATTCGCACGAATTGGCCCGGCTCGCCCGGTGAAATACCACGACCACACAGAAGACAGGCGTCAAGTGGAAGCAATTCCGCGTTTCGTCTGATGAGTGTTTTTTTTTTTTTTTTTTTT
>NW_013533994.1:4034873-4097170 GCF_000836235.2 Papilio xuthus
CGAACAAAGGATGGCGGCACCTTTTACGGCGCGCGCAGGTGCGGATTGCTCAACGAATTGTTGGGCGGTGCGACAGAAGTGAGGCGAGCGGACACGTCCTTTCACCTCAGCGGTCTGTAGCGGAGTCACTGATGAGTGTGCGTCCCTGAGGCCTAATGTAGTCCCTTTTCCTTTCCCACCCTTTTTCTTATAAGGAAAGTATGGGAAGTGAATGAGAGGATGCATGGAAAGGGAAGATATTTTCTTTCTGTGCATTCTCTCCACCGTCGATAAAAGGAAGGCAACGCATATGCAATTGCGTATGTCTATGGGCAACGGTCACTTCGCTATTTCAGCGATTTTAAGTGGCCGCTCGCTCGTTTGCCATCTTATGATATAAAAACCAGAGTTTTAAACAGAGATCTTGGTCTGAGAATTCCATTTAATCTGCTGACCTTGTAAATAGATTAGATCGCGTCTCACAAAACTGTAACTGGTTTGACGACCAATTATGAAATGACAGCCATCGATATGCTAATTCATATGATATTCTTCTCGCATTGATCTTTCGTAAAGTCAACAGTTTTAGCAACTGCTTAGTAGGTTATGTTACGTGATTAACCATACTAAAGGGATTTCAAAATTATTATTACAAATGTACAATTTTGTGAGCATTTTTCATCATTAATATCTTTATTTTTGACTCGTTTTTTTCTAAAATATTAACATTAAAAACAGAGTTATTCTCATTATTTTAAAATGGTCATGCGTGTGAATAAAATGCCATCTTGTAAACGCACATTAAGCGTTCCCGTCTACCATTAGGAGGCATTTAGTTAACGATGCCTCCTTCAATATGCATCTTAATGCATTTTATAAAGTAATGAATATCCATTCACATATTTAACCTACAGGATGTTAAACCATTATTTTTAGTTTTCATATCCATTTACGATTTGCTAATACTTTCAAATATATTTTAAAGTAGTCCTCGAATACTTTAATTTTATTAACTTTTATTACAAACAAATTATCAATAATATCTAGATATTAATAACATATTAAAAACGAATAATTAACTAAAATATATTATAATATTAAAAACAGTCTAGGCAAGGTACCGAAGATACTGGCAGCGTTCCCCCTTTGAATAGCGATACTTATTCTTTGTCCAAAGTAGCTGCCGGCTCTTCGGTCCCATGTGATATCGATTAACTTTTTTGATATTTCCTTAAAAAGCCTTAAAGCTTAGTTTAAATAATTTTTATATATTAAAACTAAGACATAAGCTTCATTTATGTAGTATCAAATAAACTATATACTAAAACTAAACCAAACTAATATGCTTTAATTAGAGAATTATAATTACTTTAAATCTTGCATTTTACATAACTACATCAATTTTATTCGCAAAAGAAGCTGTACCCAAAATTGATTGTAATAAATTTATCAGTTAATTCCGGTCACAGTTGCGTTTAGCGAATCATTTATACTTTATCGCCTAATTAAATAACTAGTAAAATATTGTATATTTATTTATTCCAAGCAATAAACGCTCGTCTATCTCAGACTTCTGTCAGAGGATAATTTAAACACGCAAAGGCAAGTTCCAGTTTGAGTTTGCGTCATCATGTGCCGGCAATGTTTACTTTGGCCCAGTAGTTAACCATGAATGCACTATTGTTGGTCAACACTAATATCTATACATGTCATTTAGATTTATGAATATCGCATTTATATGTATAACATTTAGTTTAATATTTCACATGCAAAAAGAGTTTTTAAATCTAAACTAAAGGGCTTCTTTATTCTTATTATTGGGACTTTGTTACCGAAACTAAAAATGTTTACATTTACAGTTGACAAAATTTACTTACATCATTTTCTATTTTCATATATCTATATATGTAAAAGAAAGTCGTGTTAGTTACATTATTTATAACTCAAGAATGGCTTTACCGATATGGTTGAAAATTGGTAAGGAGGTAGTTTAGAGCCAGGAGACGGACATAGGATACTATTTATTCATGTTTTTTCGAATTCATGCCTTGAAGAGCTGCTTTTTGCATGCAAATATTTAGATGGATGTGATGTGGATGGATGGGTGTTGGAAAATATCTCTAGAACGGATCTCGATTAAATTTAGCATACGTATAGAACATAGTCTGAAAGAACACATAGGCTACACTAATTATTTTTTTTGTATATCCACGCGGACGGAGTCACGGACGACAGCTAGTTTTATATATACATATATTTTGGATAAGAAAAGCGCTAAATAGAACCTAATGGAAACAGCTGTAAGAGGCATATGTGTCACAAGACACACAAGCCATCGTTAAAGATTGAGTCCACTAAGTAAAATTGAAATCTAAAACTACATGTCAGAATTATTTCATCAGACCACCCAAATTAAGTGACGATAGTATTTTCTTAATCACCCTTCACTTAGGGTAGACTCCAAGCCCCTCGGTGGGGACGTACGGTGAGCTGATGATGATGATGAGTATTTTCTTTCGAATTGAAATTAATCAAGTATGTTGTATTACATCATACGCAAACTTTACCTCACTATTATTATTTATTTATGTCAAGATCTTCGCTGTATTTTGCCATTAAACAATGATTCATCATGTCACGACAAACAGTCGTACTTGACCTTTCCATAACCTGACCAAGATCATTACACGCAAAAACAGTACTTATTATCTGCTCAAATTACATGAAATAAAAGACGAATCGATAAAAAGGAATACTTGAAATATTTAGCACTTTTCATCTTGTTTGTCATTTTGCCAGCAATCGTAATAACGAAGGCGGTACTTACTGCGATCCTGGTAACTCGTTAAGTCTTTAACTTTTTTAAATGTATGTCTAAAAAGATTTTTATTCTGTTCTCCTGGTTGCCAGTTTTTGTACGTCGATAGTAAGTCTTTTATGGACTACGTTCGATTTTATATCTCGAACCCTGATTCCATCATTAAGCTTACAAAGGAAAGTTTAAATCTTATTTCAAAGATCGAACGAGAAGCCGTATTGGATCTTTTTTAAAAGGCGAGATTTTTTTTCACCACATCTTAACTATATTTTAAAAGTGTCTGAGAATGTACTTAAGTTATTCCTAACTTTATTTTCTTCACGGTACTTTAGAATACAATATGAACTTTGATGTAGTTTAATTTTATTTCAATCAAATGTAGGCTTATTTTGAATTTGGAATTCGAATAATATTTTAACGGCAAAACTTGTTTTAAAGATAATTATGTACTTACTATTTAGTTGGCCTGTAACAATCGATATTACGACCATCATAGAATGCATGTATTACTTACCAACTTTACCATCGTTGAATCATAAATTATTTATAAGATAAAATTTAACTTCAAAATATCTTACTTTATTCATTCTAATATTGTTTTCGAACACCCAAATAAACAATGATGGTCCTACATAAATGAATTTTTACATCAGAGCTCGACACACGTCTTCGGGCGTCGTAAAAATCCCGAATGACTCTGGGACATATACGCTTCAATACTCAGAGACGTTATTAGCTGGAAGATTGAAATGTGAACCTCCATACCTAAGTATACATGACACGTGGTGTATTCTGATTTTAGTCGTATTATACTTTTATGGCTTTACATTTTTGGTTGGAACGAAATGTATACTGTTTTACGCAATTTAATTTTTATGAGCGCTCCGAAATTTTTTTTCTTCTTATAAAGTGTTTTTCAATGTTTGTTTTAATGGAAATCCGACACCGGGAACGCGGTATTTTCAGCCTTTTGTTTGCGTTGAATATTATTTTCGTTATGAATATCAAATGTACTTGGTTACTTTAAATATTTACTTGATACCGTTACAGCAGTGGTCGGAAAAAGGGTGACGATATTAACATGTGGTCTTTAAAAGGACCATGGAATAATTAACTACTTACCGTGAGTTGCTGAGGCAGAAATCTCCGATTAAAACATATTGTTATCTCTATTTTGGACAATGATAATGACAAGGATGACGATATATTTTATACAAAGATTTTAGTAGTATAATTCCGTACCACAAACAATACTATTAAATTATTAATACTTTCGTGAGACATTATACTGAACTGATATAAAAACGGCTAAACGCTCATGTATATTCGTCCGGTGGCGGCACCGACTAGTTTCGAGCCCGTCGGGAGCCTTTCATCAAAGAAATAATACCAGTAACACTCATCCTGATGAAGGGCCCCCGATGGGCTCGAACTAGTCGGTGCCGCCACTGGAGGTATATACGTGAGCGTTAAGCCGTTTTTATATCTGTTTACAAACAATACTATCTGAACTTACACGATTGATTTATAAGCTTTATGTTTCTAAGTAGTTAAATAACAATTATGGAATTGAAAATAAAAGCAATAAAAAAGATAATAACGAATTATTATACTCCAAAGTAAAAGTAATTGATTTATTTAATCGTGCAAAAAGGATAAAACGTTTTAAGACATTACATTCCGTTTATTATTATTGTTCATTGGATGTTATGGAGGAGCCATTTGGCGCGCTGCCGCAAGCATTCAGCACGCTAATGAAGCATTTGCGAGTTATTTTTGCGATGCCCACATTAAAGTAATACTATACGATTTTAAACTTTAATCGAAACAAATGCCAAACACAAGAAATAAACATATCAATTTTAAATGCCAACATAACTTTCTACGGCTGCAAAAAAACATGTTGTCCCTTTTACTCACTCTAAAGCTAATACTAATTTCACATATTACGTACATTTCAAAAGCCTTATTTACTTAAACTTAGTCAATACTTTGCATCCATTGCATTTACTTTATGGTTTCGAAAACAAACTAGGACCTAGCGACAGCCTTGCAAAATACTTAAATAAATATTACAACACAAACATATTACAATGCACTTAAAGTAGTCAAAGTTCACTGACCTCTATTTAGTATGATCTTGACCCAACTCCTTTGCTTCGACAACATAGATCTGATGTTAATTCACTACCATACTAGATATTAGAAAGAATAAGACTAGATACTCCTTACGTAGTATAGCCTTAGTTTAACAGTGGAAGAGCCCGCTTTAACATCTTCGCACGAATTGGCCCGGCTCGCCCGGTGAAATACCACGACCACACAGAAGACAGGCGTCAAGTGGAAGCAATTCCGCGTTTCGTCTGATGAGTGTGCGTCCCGGAGGCCTAATTTAGTCCTCTGTCACTTCCCACACTTTTTCTTATAAGGAAAGGATGGGAAGTGGAAGTGGACTTTCCGGATGAGAGGATGCATGGGAAGGGAAAATATTTTCTTTCTGTGCATCCTCTCCTCCGTCGATTAAAGGCAGGCAACGCATATGCAACTGCGTGTGTCCATGGGTAACGGTCACTTTGCTATTTCAGCGATTCCAGGTGGCCGCTCGCTCGTTTGCCACCTTATGATATAAAAAAAAGCCTTGTAAAAGAAGCTCTCGATTACCATTTTGTATCAGAGACATTAGCATACATTATAAAGAAGTATAAAACTGTAGAATTATAACTTACACAATCAAATTATAAACCAACATAGACATGATAATGACAATCATAATCGAATGATATAATAGTAAGAAGTTCTATTATTCTACTAAAGCTGCTCGCAATCAATGACGAAACCTTTAAAGCGTTCCTTCTCACGAATTCATAATGAATAGCAAAGGCTCATCTATTCATTATTTTATCACAAGAGACCTTGCGGAACCGGTTCACTGGTGTACAACTATGAATGTTGCCTGTCGACAATTGTGGTAGCTTCGTTAACAACTAATTATTCAAATGGCCATGGACTGACAGCTTAAATAGAACTTTATTGTAGTAGATATAAGTCTATTTATGACCATCGAGGTGAAGCTAATCTTTGCACATACATTGTAATTAATAAATAAAAACAAAATTAAAAGGCAATCAAGTCTGGAATTATAACGTTCTAACACCAAATCCATACAACTGTATTGAGACATTAAATCATTTATGTCCCAAAACCCAAATAAACCTACTAAAAGATCAATTCTGAACGTTTAAATGCCAGCAAGAGTAGTAAAACATCTGGAAGTACATTTTATGTACTAGCTATTAACATCTTTGTCACTAGTAAGTGCGGAAACGCTAGAAATGTTTGAATAAATAATTTGTTGATACTCTATGCAGAAATATGTTTGAATGGTGATTATTTTAAAATATTCTACAGTCTAACTCATTGCTACGTCAGATTCCATTAAGCCATCCAATTCTCTGAGGAATTTCCTTTCAACTAACATAATGTATTTTCATCTAATAGATATTTCTTATTAGCTAATAGCATCAGTCGCTTTGTATATTTGATTATTGGAAAACCGTTAAGGTTTATGTCATTGTTATATTTTTTCAATTCATCAAAACACAAGCCTAAGTCATAGGAAGAAGGAAAGAGGACGGACTTCAATTCGGCGTCAGGCGCACCTTTCTCTCTTGTACTTCTTCGTTGACATATTTATTCGTTATTCCCTTTCTTTACAATATTCCACGCAATATTTCGGCGTTTCGTCTGATGATTATGCGTCCCGCAAACCTAATTTTGGTCCTCTTTCCCTTCCCACCCTTTTTCTTATAAAGAAAGGATGGGAAGTGGAAGTGGACTTTCCAGGACATCCTCCGTCGATTAAACGTACAACGCATATTCAATTGCGGATGTCTATGGGCAACGGTTCGCAAATGGTTCGCTATTTCTGCGATTTCTGGCGTCCGCTCCCTCGTTTGCCACTTTTTGATATAAAAAATACTAATTTCTTTTATTTAGTTTGTACTTACTCTTGTTATTTAATTATTAACAACTTATTATTGATTGTTCGGTCAAAAAGTGGCATGACACTTCTGATATCTCCGTCTTCTACTGGTTAGTAGATAAATCTAATATGATTGTTTTTTGTTCACAGGTAAGTTCAGTAAGCCCGGCCTGACCAGACAAGAACGAGTCGTGTGATCGTGTGCAGGACTGGAAATTAAATATATGGATTTAATTTTATATCGATTATACATGGTGTCAGTTTTTTGTGAACCATATTTAGTATGAGTTGATAGAAAGAATGTTGAGTTGACAAAAGCTCGTCGTGTTCGAAATCATGTAATGGACTAAAAAAAAATAACTGAAAAATGGAACTGGCTAGTTCAAAAATTCCTTAACGCTTATTTTCTATTAATGCTTAATAAAATTTTTTAAGCAAATGTAATAAAGTAGGTAAACTTTGTGATATCGCTGATGTTCCTTATTATAACGTGTCTTCGGTTTTATAGCAAAGCCCACACGTGGCATGATATAAAATATTCAAAATTGAATTTATAATCCTCAAAGCAGTCGTAACTTGTCTCTCCTTATCTCAAATTTAAAGGGACCGTGAGCTTGAATCGCTCCATGAATTCTGCAAGCGGCCTGCCTACCCTCGTTACAAATTAGCCGTAAGTTCGCATTCGGAAACCAAACTTCGTTATGTTTTCTTAATGCTCAGTCCCTTAAGGGCCCGACTTTTGTACGCGTATTTCTGTAATCCGTTGAGAGATTTATCCCTTCTGGGGATAGAGAATTTCAAACCGACACGCTCGTGTTGATTTTTGCGGAATCTTCAATTCGTTTGTTTAATCCTAATGGAGTGGTTATAGGTAATCACTATCAAAAATGTTGGAACCCAACGTAGAACTTTTTTTACGTGTCTTTTTGCTATGGCTCTTTTTTACAAGTTGGAATGTTTGCTATTCATTTCGTATTACGTATTATTGTTCAATATGACTACATGCATGAATTGTTTTGAGTCGTGCTGTGTGCAAATTGCGTAACACAAATGAGATCAGCAAAATACATTATTCAGAAGAAATATATTGTAGAAATGTCAGAATATTTCATCTGAAAATATTCTGACATACCAGTATCTGATTGAAATGAAGGTCGTATATGCAAAAATTCCTCGGAACATTTAATTTCTCCGATTAAATTCCTATTTGCTAGCACATACGTGGTATCTTAGTGCCGGGGTAAACACTTAACTAGAATAACTCTTTAATTCATTACTGTCCGTCTACGGGCTTGTGTTTCCACATTTTTTTATTTTTCCTCGCCTTTCGCTTGACGTCCCACGGCGGCTCTTTTAAAGCACTCTTAAGAAATGGAGAAATCTGACGTAATTTTTTATTCTTTTCCCTTGGATTTCCGCGAGCTTTTTGCCACGGAGACTTTTTATTCGACGGCTTAATTACGAAATTAAACCACGACTACTGTTAAGTTTATCCCGAGATCCGTGCCTTTTGAGGTTGCTATCAAAGATCTTCATGTTACATGAAATTATTAAATAATAAATTCTGTAAAGAAATATATCATGTTATCAATTACAAAGTCTGCTTTCAATTACATTAATTAAGGTTAATTAAAATAATTAAAGTATTTCACAAATTATTATTTTTTTGTAGAAAATTCATTGTATTTTCGATTCCATTACGAATTTAAGGAGACTTTTTCTTTATATTTATCAAACTTACAATATTTAAGTGCTATTAATTAGTACCGCTACAGACATTAGGATGGGTCTCCACTAGACGGATGAAGGGGTTAACCTAAGGAGGCGGAAACCGCAGAATTAATGTAGTGCTACACTGCATGGCAAGCTCTCAGCCTGTGCTTCTGTAAATTTGATTAATTTATTTATACATATGTACAGTCATGTGCAAAATCTAAATAACAACTTATTAATTAATATACTCAAGACAAAAAGTAGTATTTTTAAATCTCTACCTACTTTTAAATAAACATGTCTAGTTTTGATACCATATTAACTTAAAAGTAATTTAGCATAATTTATATATGACCAATTGATAAGTAAAACGCAAAATTAATATTAATAACTGAGATGGAATGTAAAATACTAGCTTTTGGCCCGAAATCTGCACAATATAAAAAAATCCATGTATAAAAAAATATATTACCAAGTAGTCTATGTGTTTTTCCAGATTATAATCTATATTTGTGCCAAAGTTGATAGAGATCCATCCAGCCGCTCTAGAGATACCATCAAAAAAAAAACATCCATCCATCAAAACATTCGCATTTATATTAGTAAGATTAAGTAAACTTAAATGTATGCGTAAATGTATGAATGGAGCAAGAGAGAGGTGTCAGGACCATAGCAATTGAAAATCAGTGGTATATGCTTATCCCTCTGCGTTACAGGCGTTATGTCGTAAGCTATAAAATATAAAAAAATAATTTCCTTTTCTAATAGCCAAGGCGACTCCAACTTTTAATACTGTTTCATTCCTTAAACACAACCTAATCGTCGATTAGAAGCGCATCGCTTACACCAAGACTGGTTTGTTTGCAGCTGTATTTATAAGCAGGTCTTACATTGACGAGTGTTCGCATCCAATATGGCGTCAGCTCTGTAAAATAAATATATTTTTTATTTAAATGAACATCGCTCTTCATTTATAAAATCCGTTCCGGCTTATGGAAATATTTGTTGGATTTAAGTGTATGCAAATAACTACGTACGAAGAGGTACTACACTCGCCCTCTCTATAAAATATTGATAATTTAATATTCATCAATACAATTTTATTTTCTCGTGCATTAATTAATATGTTATAGTCTAGTGGCATCTTGTTCTGTATATTTTGCATTCGAAACTGATAAAAATATATTTTATAACAATACTAGCTGCATGCCGGTGACTTTGTCCGCGCGTAAAAAAAAAAAGTCTATGTCACCCGGGGATAGTGTAGCTTGTTGACAGTGAAAGAATTTTTCAAATCGTTTTAATAGTTTTTGAGTTTATTCGTAACAAATATACAGAAATAAAAAAACAAAAGACTGTTAAATTTTTTTAAAATTAAGACTGCAATCTGCCAATGACGTTATCAAAGCGAATTGTATGCAATATTTAACTTAAATTGTTGGCATTTTACAAGCTTATGGACGTCGCAAGTTTTTGGCAGTCGCACGAACGTAAATTTAAAATGCGTAATGATTATTATAATGTACAATATGTTCGATGTAGATTGCTGGAACACTAAAAAAAATATTGTTGTCCTGCTCATTCTTCTGCAAAAAAATGAGATAGCATTATGTTTTGTACTGATATTTTTGGTGGTTGCTTCTCCGCGTAAACGTATTTAAGTTAATGGTATTTACTATGTAAAATACAGTCATAAAGTGACATCGAAATTTTCATAATAAAAATAACATACGAAACCATAATTACAAATCGAGCAAATTGTAGATAAAATTTATTTTTATTAGTAAACACACCTAAACAGCTGACAAAATAAAATAAAATATTACATCAAAACAAACGAGTCGTTTAATTCTACATTCTTTAACAGCGAAAACTGTTATAACGTATTAAATATTATGTAAACAACTCATCAACTATACGACGAACATTATTTAAAAAAAAATTATAAAACGTTCATGTGCCTTACTTTCCTAATATTAGCTGTCTTGTCAAGAATTAATATAATAAATAAAATAAAAATACGTAACCCTGACTAAATGTAGGCTGTTTTATAAAACAAGGACTCTATGGAGGAACAATATTTTAACAATTAAATAAAAATTCTTAATTTGAAAAAGTCCTTTAATCGATGTATGCTTATTTTTTAAAAAAGGAATGTCAAATGTTTTAATGAAAATTAAGATGTCACTCGTATGTGACTGTAATTGCCGTTAACTTAATTTTATTTTTAACATCTTGCCTAAATAATTAAGTTTTTCGTTTACGTTTTAATACACTTATCAAATGTTTTAGTAGTAATTTATTTTACCAGTTAATTAAACAGAGTTTTTTACAAGAGTTTAAAAAACCCCCAGTTCTACGTATCTCGATTATCCGAGTAGGTTAAAAAAAATACAAAATTTCTCAGTAATAATTTTTTTCTTCAGATTATTTTCATTTACAGTCGATTTTTTTTCATAACTTGGCTCTTTAATAAACCCGAGCGAAAATCTTAGCGAAACGATCTATTGTAAGACTAAAGTAAAATGCAAAGAAAAGAATTAAGAGGTAATGAAAACCGGGGAAGCTTCTTATCCGGAGCAAACCTCGCCTGTTTAATTCATTCCCCCATTGTTTGCAAAGGATAGCCTGCCCGATATTCAAGCTATCCCTTCAAGATATCGCTTTGTTATCAATTAGTTGTAATTACTCTTAAATATTTATATTTCAACGTGCTTGTATGCGTAGATTTATGAATGTGGAAGAAACGAAAGTGGTGTGTGGTGTCTATGGTCTCTGCCTACCCATTAGGGTTACGGGCGCATTTTTTATTAAGTAACTACATATAACAATTATGTTGCTGCAACCTCCTGTTTTATTTAAAGTGAGTGATAATTTATCAAAAAAAACTTATGAAGTGAGGCGACCAGAATAACTTAGGAAATAAACAAGGTAAATCAATTTAGGAAAAAACACTAATGTAGATCACCGTTTATGATATAATATCCACATGTAGACGATAACTCTCTTGAGTTGTTTAAAAACGATAGGAATATAATATTATCTAGGATACGACTCTGATAAATCAATCTCGTCGAAGAGCATCTGTGGCTCAGGGGTCAAGCACTTTACTTGCAATCTGCAGGTCCTGGGTTCGAATCCCGCCATGTACCAATGTGTTTTTCCATTTCCGATTTACATATGTACATTTATCCGATGTTCTTACGGTGAAGGAAAACATGGTGATGTAACCTGCACATATCTGAGAAGAAATTTAAAGATATCTGTGAAGTCAACCAACCCGCACTTGGCCAGCGTGGTTGACTATGGTCTCATCACCCTTAACTTAGGGTAGACACCAAACCCCTCGGTGGGGACGTATAGTGAGCTGATGATGATGAAATCGAACTCATTAACAAAGAGTTCAGACTACGACATTCAATTGTGAATAACAAGTAATTAATCATCGTTTCAATCAATTGAAATTAAATTTTACCTTTGAAATGATTATCTCACGGCGGCGGCGGGCACTATCATTATCTCATAAGCGATTGTATTCCATCGCGTGACGTCACCGAGCTGTGAGATCGACGCAGCGGTCAATTATCAGTCACTTGTAAAGTCTGTTTAATGGGTTCCCTCATTGCTTAGGACGTAGCTGGTTGCGTAATCTAAGGTTCGATTTCAAACATAACTTGAATCAATAGTTAAAGCTCCATTGACTTTGGAATACTGTTTTGATCGTTTGTTTTACAATTTGATATAATAATTATAAATTAATTATTTTCTTTACTTATTCGTCTATTTAATAAGTCTATAAATTAATTATTAGTCTATTTACAGTTGGTTTTTGAGATCAAAATGTATAAAACATATCACTATCCCTGCCATTATCTTTAATATAACAGAGATAACGATATTGCTTAACGGGGATTTTTGTCTCAGAAACCCACGGTTAGCATTAGTTAATAGATTCATCTATTATCATGTTTATAAAACTTGTGACAACATATTGTTCTCTGTATCGTGTTTCGACAGTGAAAACTCAACCTTACACGTTAAGTTTGCTCATCATGTAATGTCAAATAAAATGGTAACCTTGGCGTTCCACAGCGATTCAAAGAAGCACCCGTCTGCAAGTCCGCAGCAAAAATTACCAGTTACCATCATCGTTAAATTTTTAAACCGACCCAATCGTTTACTTCAACTTGTTGTAAACGCCCGGAGGTTATTCTGAAAAATATACTTCGTCAAACGCACGACAATATTTTATTTTTGACAGATATATTTTGCTGTTACAAATGAAACCTAATATGAAAGGAATAAGGTTTATATCTCTGAAGGACAATATTACAATAACATATCGTTTACCTTAAGATGGATGCGTGCTGTCACAAGGCTATTAACTAATGTGCCGTCGACTTTATTTCTTGAAGAACTTGTTTCTTGTTTGGAGATTCATAAAGACTTAAGTTGCAATTGAATTATAAAACAGTAGCTGTCGCCCGCGACTCCGTCCGCGCGGGATTAAAAATAGATATTGGCCGATTACCTACTCAATAAGCTCACAAAATTTCATGAGAATCGGTCAAGCCGTTTCAGAGCTTTATGGGAACGAAAATGGTGACTTGAGAATTTTATATATAAGATAACATTTTCATACAATTAAATGAAATATTACATCACTAGCTATCGTCCGCGACTCCGTCCGCGCGGAATTAAAAACAAAAATTAGTCTTCCAGACTATGTTCTACAACTGTGCAAAATTTCATTATGATCAGTTGAGCTGTTCCGAAGATGCCTTCAAATATCCATCCATCAAAACTCTCGCATTAATGATATTAGTACGAAGTAAGATTGTACGGTACATGGGCGTCAATATACTCTGAATTATAGGAACCGAATGTATATACAGCCTAACATTACAAAATCAATCGAAATGCATATAAATAAAAAAAAAAACAACGACAGTCAAATGAATCTCGCATCCAATTGTAAAGATCCTTGACTCATTCTACGAGGCTTATCGCTTGTAACGAATCTTTTTAATATTTTTTTTCTTTCCTCCAGTCCGTTAAACGACACAAAAGCACCGAGCAATCAGTCGAGTCATTACGCAATGGGAAGTTTCATTACGTAACGTAAAGCGTTGCGGCCGCCCGTGTAATTTGTATCTTAAATAATTAGAAGGTGAATAGGGACGAAAAAAACTTACAACACACACGGACCGACGTATCCAATTAAATATATGGATACATCGTAATTGTTTTGGCAAGGTTACCAGTAGCGCTATAAAACCCCGTCTTAAATAACATACTTAAATGATATAAAAAAACATAGCCTCTTTTTAAAATTAAAATATAATAATAGTTATTTAACTATAGAGGTTCAATCAAGAACACGTGCTCAGATAATCTTACAAACATAAATGTGAATGTTTGGATGGATGTTCAAAGGTATCTCGGGAACAGTTGTATGGATCTCGCTAAAATTTAGTTATAGTTGTAGAACATAGTCTGGAAGAACACATATTTTTCGGATTTAGTTTTTAAAACTGCCCGGACTATGCAGGCAGGAATATCAATTGCAAATATATATAGCAATTAATATAAATACGAGTATTTATCTATAAACATCAACATAATTTTAAAAGTAAAATAAAAAAAACGTGGATCGTAAAGATTTCCCGAATATAATTAGTTATTTTTTGCTATTGCTTTGTTATTGAAAATTAAAATACTGAGAATTAACTAAACCACAAAACATCGTTAGTTTCACGTGCTACGTACATGCGAGTAATTGCACATGATTCACTAATAGAGGAAACACTAAAATGTTTTTAGTTGCTATTTTTTCTTAACTTGAATCACCTCTTTACCTTATTCTGAAGATATTTTTTGAAATGAAATATAAGCAGATTTTTTGTTTATAATTTGTTGGTTTGAGATTCTTTGGGTTGGGATTCTAACCCCTGACCCAGTGCTCGGAAATCTATACCATTAACCATTAGGCTATTGATGCTTCAAATTAAAACTTATTTGCATTCTTTTATGTCGAAGTTGACTAAAGAATAAGAACATAAATCGAAGTAATATTAATCCAATAAAATAAGAAAAATATAAAAAACATAAAAAGTTCATATAATTTTCAATTACAATCAATAGCGATAAACAAGCGTGTAAAAGCAATAAACTGGAAATGTTTCAAAACTCTATTAAATGTATTTCATTTGAAATTACAAATATAACAGCAGTTTTATATCGCACCGAGTAAGCCCAGTTGGAAGCATAAAATTTTACCGATATGAGAACTAAAGATTTAAAGGCTACTGACATATTTTCCATGAATAAAGTGTACAATATTGTAGATCTATAAGTCATTCAGTCGATTCTTATCATTTTTAGGGTTCCGTACCTCATAGGAAAAAAACGGAACCCTTATTTTGTTGCCCGTCCGTCCGTCAAGACTCATTTTTTAAAACAAGAATAACACATTGATATGTTTTTTTCTTAATTTTGGTCTTTATTAAATTTTTTTTTTCTAATAACCAATTGTAATATTTTTCCAATATGTGTTACCTACTGTTACATGAAATAAATAAATAAAAAATAAAAATATTTTTTTGGTTATATCCATTACTTAAGCTACATTTTTCTATGATAATTCTGAATAAATAAATTTTGGGAAATAAATTTAACATATAGAAAATGAAATTATATACAGACTTAACTAACCCATGTAAGCTATTTAATCTTAATAGACTTTTACGAGGGTAAAATATCAATAAAGACTTATCTCTAAACTAATCGATGTAGTATGGTATAATGTTCCCGCAAACACAGATCAATTTTTAAAAGAATGTATACGAACATTTATGGCAACAAATAAAATAAACTTCTATCGTTCGTATAGAGACAGGATCGGCAATAAAACCTTTGCTCGGCCAAACGTATAGATAACTCGGAATTATCTAGTTAATGTACCGTGTGTTGCGCATCAGAGCCTTTTTATCTTCCTTTTTTTCTCCTACCCTCATTGAAACAATGAACGCTGGCCGACTATTACGTCGGACTTTGTTGTGAAATTAATCTACCTACTTATCGGTTTACATAACTAGTTGTTTTACCATTAATTACTTTATTCATAGTCGATACGTACAGATAATATTTTAGTCCTCTTTCCCTGAGAGGATGCATGGGAAGGGAAAATATTTTCTTTCTGTGCATCCTCTCCTCCGACAATTAAAGGTAGGCAACGCATATGCAATTGCGTACGTCGATGGTCAACGGTCACTTCGTTATTTCAGCGATTTCAGGTGGCAGCTCGCTTGTTTGCCGCCTTATAATATAAAAGTAATATTTTATCATCTCATGGTTAATTTGTAGAAGATATTTTTCATCTTGATAACGTCTTAAGTCTTAACTTTAGAAAGTTTATCTTGAAAGGTAATTGAAGGTTTTTTTTAGCACCTGGGACATTTTATTTGTTCATTTCTTTTGTATATTAACAGAGATATTTATAAACTAATATGAAATATTCTCGCATCACGAAAGTGTTCTATTTTTACAACAAATTGTTCGTGACCCCATTAATAAATGAAGCGGAGATGATTTTATTGTTCGAGACAAGTGCACAGCCGTCCCAATTGATAAATAGAACAATCATATATCTGAATACAAGTGTAGTTTCTTTATAGAAGTATGCAGGAGTACCTTCATCCGTCATACACATTTTTATATCAAACTTTACAATGAAATGAACAGTCTAATAGTACTGTATTTCACTTATTGTTTTGGCTTCGAGTTTGTTTTCAATTGTAAATAAGTTTAATTAATTTTATATTGAAATGATTTTATCATTTCCTCAAAACAAACTATTTGAAAATTTAAAGTAATGAACCAGTCACATAAGCTACTCGAAAATATGAACATTGAATATTTATTGTGAAATGTGACTTTATTAACATGAGTATTTTTCATCATATCAACTTTTGCGAGAATTTAAATGTTAACAAGAATGCAAATTTCATGTAAATATAATGTTTTGTATTTAACTTTATATTATAAACTTGTTTACAAATACATACGATTCCTTCAATGGATAAAAGGAATGAAAATTTTGGTAATATTCATTTTATTCGAATAAAATTACTAGTTATTTCAAATTATTTACAAGCCATACGGTCTGTGCTAGCTGCAAAGCTAGTGTGATCTTATCGACATGTAATCCGGCTCAAATTACATCGTGGCCTCATTAAAATTTTATGCAAATTTTAAAATATACAAATACAAAGGTCGTTATTATTACTTTACTACCTAGACGCCTATAAAGCAATGGATTTTAATGACCTCGCAGTAGGGGATAAGGAGCGTTTTATTCGAACGGTTTATTGTCAAGATTACAATTGCAAATTGCATTGTTTGCTTCAGCCTCTGCTTATGAAAATGAACATTTCGTTCGCGAGACCTCGTGTTTCTTGTATCTGACGCATGCATCAAGCGAATGCATTGCTCCTTAACAAATTACGTTCATTCGCGATAAGCATTCTGCTCCCACTGTCTTTTCTCGCTCAAGGTCTACGCTTCTGTTGTGTTTGTCTATCAGTTTCGTATCTGTATGTTTTATTCTTACTTTTGCTTTCGCGTTTATTCTGTAAACTTGCTTCTTGAATGTCTAGCCACATAAAGATGCAGAACAATCTTCCAAAAGATTCACAATTTTTCTGAGAATGGACTGATCAAGCATAGTTGACTATAGTTCTTTTTAGAATGTTTTAATGATATTTGAATGTATCGGTAAATGGACTGATAGCGAACAGCTTCGATTAACATCTCAAGAAGCTCTCGCTACACAGTTGGATTAAGGGCCCGATACAAAAGGCAGTTATCCTAGAAACCGCGCGCATCGTGAGAAGGTTCCTGTCTCTGCAGCCCTGACCACTGGTTGTTTGAGTCATGGGATTCCGCAGCCGGTGGTGTTCTGATTTTAATTTAATATGTTTTGTATATTTTTTTTGGATATGAAATGTACTATATTAAAAATATGATAAATAAATGTAAATAGGTTAGAATATGATATAATAGAAGCGAACATCTACAAAATTGAAAGCATGTTGCAATAGCAACCTTATCCCAAATGAATGTCCATCCTGTATTTGAAAAATTACATCAATAAAAACGTCTTTGAAGTAGCATTGATGTAAGACAAGTTAGATGATTGCACCTGGATGTCCAGTCAATTTTCGAGCAATAATTACATCCGGCTCAAGTTCCAGTCGCAGTCAGTGAGGTGGGCTCATTACACGATGAGATCACAATGCCTACGACTGCATAATGACGTGCTATTGCCTATCTGATACTTTATCTTATTGAATACTGTTTATGCCGTGGGTCAATTATTAATAAACTCATTGTTGCACGCAGAAGACATCTGAGTTTCTTTAGATGTGTGGGTTTGTTATCTTAGATGTACTGGAAAATACACCATATATGTATTCATTATAATCTGCAATTTTATTTTGCTTCTTAACATGCGAATGTTTGATTAGATTACTATGCGAATGGCGGTTGGAAGGTATCTCCAGAAAGGCTGCATGGATCTCGCTGACGTTTGGCATAGATGTAGAACGTAGTCTGAAAAAACATATTCAATTTTTTTAATTCCGTGCAGGTGAAGTGAGGGGGTTCACCCAGTAGTATGTCCAGTTTATTTTTTTCATTTGCATGCAAATATGTCACTTACCTTTGTCCAACATCGATTTGTCGAACGTTGGTCTTTTGAGCCGATACCCCTCAAGGTCTAATGGAGTATTATCAATATGCAATAACGACGTTGTATGAGCACATCGGAGGATCGTGACCGGACGCCCAACGGCCCGTATTAATATTGACTTTAGTTGTGCGTGCACTATTGGGAAAGTAGTGGCGAAATTGTCCGCTTCGAGTAATAAAGAGGCCAGTCGACGCGCTATTGAATATTGAGGGCTTTGGGGATATTTCCTGCGAAGATTATACAACTATTAGGAAGAAATCACATCAATAAATACAATAACATACACTCATATAATGTAAGAAGAACATAAACATTATAAAATATCCGTGCCATGCAGGATAGCGACTCCTTAGGCAATATGGAAGAATCTGTAGGTCGAAAATTAATATAATAAGCCCTAATAGAAATATAAAATGCAAATGTACGACAGACCGCCAAGTTTCATCCATACCATCTCGATGGCAGGCAATCCACAACCGTGCGGTTATTTCCGAACCCTTACGACTTAGGGTCCTTCAAGAAGCGAGAGTATAACCATCTCAAAGGTCGACGACGCATCTGCAGGTCCTCTGGTATTGCTGATGTCCATGGGCGTAGTTGAACACCTCGGTGTTCCCGCTGCTCGTTTGCCCCCTTCTGTTATACAAAAAATATAGTCAAACCTGGATAAGAGAGAATCTATAAGCGAAATTCATTGTCCAGTCCCACAGAACGATCTCCATAAGCAAGAAACTCGGGTAAGAGAGAAACCTCAATAAGCCAGAAAAATTTCCGGTCCGTTGGACTCACGCTTATCCAAGTTCGACAGTTATTCAACTAAGTTATTAGATGAGTTACTAAATGTATTTATCTTTAAGCGTTAAAACGAGAATCTATTTGTGGAAACGCATATCTTGTTATCCAGTTATTTATGGTTCAGAAACCCGCCTCTTATGCATGAACTTGAAGTTTATTAAATGTCTTCAAGGTGCAAGGATGCAAATACTTACTTTCTCACGGTATATTCTTTATTTATGACCTGAATCTTAATGTATATATATTATGCTTACGTCAACTTCATAAGAATGCTAAAATAAAAGGAAAACTGGAAATTGTCTTATGGAATTTCTATTTTCTCACTTACCGTCAGATCTTGTCTGAATTTCTAATGATTTGTTTCTAACACTTATCCATAATTACATCCTCTTTTACCGTAGTTTTTTCTTGTATTATTGCTTTAATAAATATGATGATACTATCTTCAAATGTTTGATGCTTTACAATGAATTTTATATAATTCATATTTAGACTTGATTGGCAATAGCTTTTTAATTTACGTATCATGAGAAATTTCTCCTCGAATGGTGCTTTAGTGTATTCTTACTCTGCTGGCGCAGCGACCCAAAGTGGGTCTTGACCTCCGACAAAAGCGATCGCGAAAGCCGCCTATCCTGCGCCATCTGCCAGTCCATCGCTTGTTCCCGCGGGTCAGTTCTACGGAGTCTCGCTAACGTTATCTGTAGTTTGTTGTAGTCATAAAAATACCTTTCTCTCTAACTACGAATTTAATTATTGTTCCACGGCTGTCAAAGTATTATTTCTATCTCCTTGTTTTCTGTAAACAGAATGTAACACTGTTTCGACGGCGCTATATTCTGGTCATAATAGTTCGCTTATTACGTACTGTCACTTCCACAAAGACGTTAGCTTGTTCTCGAGCGTAGTTTGTAGCGACTGGTAACGACATTTCTGAGCGCTTCCATTTACTTTACATCAAACTATAGCATGTTGAAACGTACAATAGAATGTTAGAGGCCTGTTATTTAACGTTTCTAGCTTACCATCTCATAATATAGTTATAATGTATGTTTTAAGCGGTTGTTTTGGCAGTGGAAGCCATCGGTTATGTTTAATGTTATTCTTTTATAACATCTGTTTTGAATATTGCATATTTCGAATACATTTGGTGGGATATCAGCATCTGTATTATTTCATCAGTTGCCAATTACAGCTTATGAATAATGTCTGTTGTCCGTAAAGGGCTTAGCAATCAATTAAGTTTCCACCTGGTCGAGTATCATGCGAATGTAAGGTCAAACGTTGCATTAAAAGTATGTTGAAATAAAAAAAAATATCAGACCATCTGATCTTAACGTTTAAAGCATTTTAGTACTTATTAAGATGTGATAAGGGTTAATATACGATGTAAAGTTATCGAAGTGGATTTGTAAACACGCATTCTTATTCCTACAGATGTTGGACATTACAAATTGATCAAGCTTCAAACTAGATTCTCCTGTTCTATAAAGAAATCTAGTCGGACGACACTCTTTCGCTCGCCACCGAGAATTGATGCGGTTTGAAAGTGGAATACAAATTGTTTGTGTATACAGCTGCCAAGAATGTTTGGATTTATATTGTTATTTTCAAGAAATAACAACGAACGTGGCTTAAAAGGGAATGCCTTCGTAATTGGTGCACAGACTTCGAGATTATATCATAATACATGCGGGTTACGTTACATTGATGCGTGTATTGGTTACGTTTGAAAACATGTTGTTTTCTAGAAGTTTAAAGTTTCATAATTAAATTATACTTCGGGTTGTAACTAGAGTAGATAGTTTAATTTAAGAATAAGATTACTCAAATTTATAGTTTTTTTATCTTATTTTATAGAGTTGAAAAATTGTAAAAGGAATTATCGCGGAAGTAATGAAATATTTATATAAAATTTTATCGATATGTACTATTATTTTATTGCCATAAATAAGTATCCTATATTTAGGTATTATAAAGGATTTATTTTATGAAATGTTACAACAATGTTGCACTTTTTATAGGACCGACAACCAGTCCCTAAATTTTATGAATGTCGCCTGCGAGTTTATCCGGGATAATTAAAAAAATTATAAGTAGCCCATGTGTTTCGACTATGTTTTATATCTATGCCAAATTTCAGCGAGATCTGTTAGGGCATTCTGGAGATACCTTCTAACATTCATTCATCTATCTAAACATTATGAATGATAATAATATTAGTAGATTACAAAGCAAATGAATCGTTGAGTAAGTTTGTTTAGATCCAAGTGTACTCTCGTTTCTCAATAGTAGTACTTGATTAATGTCAAGGTCAAAATAACCTCGTGATGTTGGTATAACGAGCTCATATAAAATCAGTCTGTGATCTCTCTGAATGTACTGCGATCATAAAAGAGTCAATTGGCCGTATTGTACACGAGTAGCGCTGACGTCATAACTACCATAAACACCGCGGCGGAGCAATGAAGATATGATATTATATTTTTAAATATTATAAATGCGAAAATTTCGATTGATAAATGAATGTTTTTTAGAAAGTATCTCCAGAACGGCTAAATGAATCTTGATGAAATTTGACACAGATGTAAAACATAGTCTGGAAGAACACATAGACTTTTTAGTTTTTTTTGTCTTATATATTGATCGTTACAAGCCAATTGAATTTAACAAGTTCAATAGACGTGGCCACCCACAGTAGCCTGTATACACTAAAAGATACGTGTCATCGAATCTTACTGCCTTCAGTTCACGTACTGACTGAATAATAATAAGATGATAGATTATATTAAGATGTAATCTATCTAATAGATATTCCACTCAGCGAAGATTGGTAAGGTCATTAACAATTATTACATAACTATATGCACGCGTAATTTTTTTTAACTTTACATTCTTTCGTATAGTGTAACTTAGGGCTGCCACAAAATATTCTACAATATTTTATCTATGATTAATAATAATATTTAAATAATCAATATTTCAATTACAGATAAATAAATATTAGTAACATGAACGTCTTAACAATATTATTGACAAGCTAACACACCCCTAGCTTTAGATGCGTAAATGATTGAATGTGGATAAAGCCAAGTCATCGTGTCAAGACCATATAAATTGTTGGTTCACGATCTCTTTCATTGAATTTTTGATTCATGTCTACTTCGGTTTCATACTAATTATTTTATTAGATATATAAGGTGACATCCCTAGATAGCTTTTAGCACACGATATTGAACAATGAGTGTAAAAAACACAAAGCTTTGTTAACCGATTATCTTTTACTAGCAATTGGCTCGCGGCTTCACACGGTAGATTTTTATCTTACAATAGTTTACAATGTTTGGGCTAGGACAGTGTACATTCAGATTGTCTTGGCAGATATATCGAACTAATTTGAACATTAATAAAGATTTTAATAGCAAAACAACACTATCTTTGTTACTACAGCCTGACTCTAATAAGGCGTTTGTAGAACACAACTATAATAATATGATATTTATAATAAATTGAAAAGTAAAATATTTGAACATACTGTATCGTATTTAAAAAGCAGAGCTAAATAGTAATAGACATAGACCCACATTTTGCTATACTTGATGGATAATTCTAACAAAAATAGAATTACCAATTATAAGTTTTTATCTTCAATTACTTTGATTCAAATACAAAACACATGTACCATTAATGGAAGAATAGTCTATTAATTATGTGTACTACTTTACAGCTATAGCTTTATAGATCTTATAGCTTAAAGAATAAGGGTTAAATTCGTTTGCGTTTGTGGATTTTGTTTAGTTTTTTCCCAACGTCTCAGGGATGTTAGTTCGTGTTAAGATTGTATCGGAGTAATTCGATTTCTTTGAACTTGATACATTGTGTAGTTTCAATAAAAACTTCTTATCTGGGTCTTCTGAATTCAAATCGATATCGTTTTTTTTTGACCCGGACGTCATGTTTTTAGTTTTTTTATTGTAAATACAAACTGCGGCTAGATTTTATTATAAATAGATGAAAAGCAAGAAGGTCGATAAATTAATTACCTGATTACTTTCATTATTCAAGTCTTCGTTATTACTTTGACTTGATCTTAATAGGAGTACTTCTTACTAATATTATAAATGCGAAAGTTTAGAGGGATGGATAGATGGATGGATATTTGTTTGAAGGTATCTCCGAAAAGGATCAACAGATCATGGTGTAGTTGCTCTGAAATTAGCATAGTCTGGAACAACACATAGGCTACTATTTAAGTTTCCTTTTTAATTCTGCGCGTACGGAGTCGCGGGCGACAGCTAGTTAGTTACTAAATTAATGGCTTTGGATGTGCAGACGAAAGATTTTGCTTAATTTTCTTTGTTATATAAATGTTTATTATATTTTAAAATATGTAATTTATATACATACTATCGATATGTTACTCTAGCTTTGCTTCCTTCGTTAGACCTTGGTTATAGCTAGGATGAAATAAACTAACATTACATAAATAATATTAGCTATTGCATATCGAGTTAGCGCAAACAAATGAAGCGCGATGTTGAACACAATACCATCTGATGACGTCATCGAACTACTAAGATTTATCTTTACAATTATCTTATGCTAAACAACGTAACCTTGAAACATGTTATAATTCTAAATACAAGGGAAATTGGAATTCATTTAACGAAAAAAAAAAACATTTTTATACAATTTAAACAAACATTGAACATAGATGTAGA
The DNA here is from genome assembly GCF_000836235.2 of Papilio xuthus. NCBI lineage: Eukaryota > Metazoa > Arthropoda > Insecta > Lepidoptera > Papilionidae > Papilio > Papilio xuthus. Next base: position 4,058,633 of record NW_013533994.1, read on the forward strand.
GAGAACATTTGCATTTTTATTGTAATATGAACTTGTATGGTAAAAACTAACTTTAAGCCCTTCCTAACCCTTCTAAGACTTATATAAACTAGTTGTGGCTTGCGACGCCGTCTGCGCGGAATACATAACTTCTTAATTAGCCTATGTGTTCTTCCAGATCATTTTACATCTGTACCAAATGTCATCAAAGTCCGTTGAGCCGTTCCGGAGACACCTTGTAACAAATATCCATTCATGTAAACATTCGTATTTATAATATTAATAAGATGTATAGAAAATATTTTACGGATTCTTTAAATTACTGTTGGGATGTCACTTTATGTAGATTAAATTAGCTCGTTTGCTGAATTAAATATCAGTGTTGCCTGTGAAAAATATAATATAAAAATAAAAACATCATAAAAATTTAACCCAAATCCGAATATCGTATTCCTGTGGGAGTAACATCAAGCTCGTGTTACGTTAATTTAGTATTGAGCGACTTTACGGACGCCGTAGTCCCTGATGCGATTCCCTCAGGCCGTGTAAATTTCGCCGAGATATCTATGTTTATTTATACAGATTGTAACCTACGAATGTCTATATCAGAGATGCTCAATTTATATTTAACCTTTTATATAGTGTTAGGAAGAAAATCCGACATTTTGCCGGTGTACTGACGCAACAGCCTTACTAAAATGTCGACGTTTATGTCCCCTCACTAATCATTCTGACACTTTACTTTGTAACGAAAGCACGTCATTCGTGCAAAAGGATTGTAACTAATAATGTCTTAAAATAGATTCTACAATGTTATGTAATTTACACGAAATAATAATTCCAAAAATGAGCAGGATTAAACAAGAAACCAAATCATCAATCATGGAAGTGTCTTCACAAAATTATCATGAGCTATCCAGTCTACTTTATTGCATGTATTGGTTGAAATCTATCAAAAGTGTGGTGCCAAAGTCGTCTATTTTTAGCTAACTTTTAAGTATAATAAATCTACTAATTAGTAACAAGATTTAGGATTTTCCAGCCAGCTTAATCTGCCCACCCACGATGATATAATAAAATGATTGATTCAATTTTAACTAGCAACCCACGGATACAGAAACATTCACTGATTACTCCTCCAGATAAGTTTTAAGTATACTGAAGCGATATAGAATAAAAAAATTAAATAAAAAAGTTTTAGCTTAACTACTTTGTAGCACTACATCGCGTGTTCCATTTTGACAGTTCGTGTCTATGGTACGTTTAAAATATAGATAATGAATACGTTTTTTGCAGTCATGTTTCTTTTTAATTTACTTTGTCTTCTTTTGTTTCTATTGTATATTTAATTAAAGCTATCAATGTACTACAGCTGTTTTATAATTATTTTATATTAGATATTTAACTCATTTTATCATATTAATAATTTGTTACTATTTGCAATTACTATTCCATAATGAAGTTTTGAACATCTGACCAATATGAAAATGCTTATAAAAATTTTACATCATCATCAGCTCACTGTACGTCCCCACCGAGGGGCTCGGAGCCTACCCTAAGTTAAGGGTGATTAGGCCATAGTCAACCACGCTGGCCAAGTGCGGGTTGGTTGACTTCACACATATCTTTGAATTTCTTCTCAGATATGTGCAGGTTGCATCACGATGTTTTTCCTTCACCGTAAGAACGTCGGATAAATGTACATATGTAAATCGGAAATCGAAAAACACATTGTAAAAAATTTACAATAGTATTTAATTCTCGATTGACAATTAAATGTGGGAAGGATGTTGTCACTTATATTATAAATGCGAATATTTGGATAAATGGATGGATGTTTGTTTAAAGGTAAGTCCATAACATCTGAACGGATTTCGCTAAAAGGAATAGAAATAGAACATAGTCTGGAAGAATATATAGGCTACTAATTACGGTTTTTTTTAATCCACGCAGGCGGAGTCGCAACAGCTAGTATTTCGAATCTTTTGAAGCGATAATAATGTGATCTTTAACCTTAGTTTAAAGAGTATAGGTGTAAAGTAGATAAATGAAATTGGAATTCAGGTAAGCATTGTTTTTTTTTCCACTGCGTTAGTTATCTTGTAATTTAAAAGTAAAATAATATCCCCTTTTGTTACGTCGTATCACGTGTAGACAAGGTCACGCTGCTTTGTTTCTGTTTAACGAAATAGAATATTAAACACGATTACCATATTTTTGTACATTTCAAGTAACTAGGAATATTTTTGTTAAAATGTGGTTAAAACAAACAAAATATTTGAAAAACAAAAATAACATCGTTTCTCTTTAAATTCGTACGGAATCAATTTGAATTTATTTCGAACTTAGGTGGTCCTCTAAAAATGCGCATAAACAAACAGTCGGCGAGACCGTGGTTTTAATTCTGAAACAATTAATGCGCCGTCGACAAACAACTGAGAGAAAGATTAAAAGAGTTTGTGTTGCCAGCTCGATATAATTGCTATTAGTAAATGTCGATGTACTAGATTATTTAACCGTGGGCTTCCACTACCGAGATACTCGTACAAAATTGTCCTCACTCTCATTCTACATCTTACAAAACTCGCGACAAGTTAAATATGACACAACTCAATTCAAATATGATTTTTTAACTATCTTAAAAACATTGTAACCTTATCATTTTGGCATAATTAATATTTTCCGATTTTACGAGTATCAGTTTACTTCAAGACTACAGATTTATTTTTATTCTCAATAAATTCAATCAGAAAATATAAATCAATCAATTTAACAGTGTGCGGGAAAATCATCACAAATTTCATTTTGGTCTGCGCCAATCAACGCTGAAAACATTGGCCGGAAATAAAAAAAAAACCAAACCGCTGCCAATTGAACAGAATGCATTTCGCAATCTATCGGCTCGCATAAATACCATAAGATTCAATTGACCATAAATTTATTTATTTACGATCACGGACACGATTTAAAAATGTATTTACATTTGTATCGTACAAGCTGAGATTATTGCATTCCATTTTTAAATACGGCTTTGACGTTACTGGCTGTTTAGGTTAAGAACCTTTTTAATTAAAATTACAATTAAAAAATTCCAAATTTAAATAAAATCTAACGATTGGAATAACCTTTTTCCATTTGTTGCATTTAAAATTCGATCAATCATTAATGACAGATAATTTACGATTGACGTTCGCTCCGCCCTTAAAATCAATTTATCCCGGTGCCGTCGTAAAATGTGACTAAGATGTGTTGCGCGTGTTCGCGTAATGAATGCGTCTCGGCCGACGTCAATCACTTATGCACATACCCTTGGTTAACCCTTACGAGGGAACGATGTCTGACAAGCAAAGGTTCAGGAGCCATAAAATAAGTAGACTCTTATAGGTAATATTTACTGACAATTCATGGATATCTTACTAGTATATTATGTGGTTGCTTTTCTTACTTTCCAATAATCAGATATTTATAGTTGTTTTCTGAGATAAAAATTTCAGCTAAAAACATATAGTCATACCTGTCATTACCTTTGATAAAACAGAAAGCCACGGTTAGTGCAAAAAAATATTTGTCAATTTTTATATTTGTCTATGTCGTCTTTTGTTGAACACCGTATTCAAAATTTATTACATTTGTTCATTATTGATAAAGGACAATCAAATAAACATCTCGACGAATTTCAAACCTTCTCCTTTATGAATTCTCTTAAAAAAATAACTCTAACTTTCTTACATTCAAAAATCTTTTCATATTATATCACAGAATTACAATCTCAACAGATCATTCAACTCGGACATGACAAGAAAGTACATAATAGTTAATGTAACGACATTGTTTAATAATACCATTGGTAGACAATACAAGCGTCACGTTGTTTTTAAATCGCCGCAGTATGGGATGCGCTTGCGCCGATACATTAACCATTCAAAGTGTATGCGCAAGAACAATCGCTTCAAACACTTACTACACCGGAAGACTTGCACCCATCCAAATGTTTACTTTTTACCTTTTAATGTCATTTAAATGTAAAAACAGTACTCTTACGACTTACTATGATAAAACGTAGAACTATGTAAAAGAATTTCGGCTTACCATCGAACTCGTTTTGTAAATGTGAAAGATAATGGAAAAAGAAAAACGGGAAACACAAAGTTTTATCTGAAATTGGTCTCAGAATTCTTACAAGAAATTAACTGATATTTTTTTCTTTAATTAATTTTAATAATAGCTAACTTATGAAATGAAAAATTATATCAAACTATATATTGCAATTTAAAGTTTATGCAATAACAAAATGTAGATATGATTGTCTTATGTTTTTGGAGGTCAAGGACCTCTTTCTGTGATGCGTGATTCAAGATTTTCTGTATAATATTTAGAAGCCAAGCAGTCAATGTAATTGCTGAACCACGGCTTCAAGTTATTGTTTCGTTACATAAATAAACTGTGGTGTTATTTCTAATAATGCTCGCGTGTAATACGGTAATCTTGTAATGGCGTCTTGTCGACCCTGTACTTTATTTTTCACACGATTGTACATTTAACACCTTTAGGGTTATCCGAAGGTCATCAAAGTGTAAGTTGATTAATATTATATAGTCCTCATTTTTATTATCTTTAGACTTATCTAGAAAAAATTATACCGTATTTAGAAAGTTTATTTTATGATGTTATCTTTAGATTTACAAATCAAAGGATTTTGTAATTAAAATTGAGTTTTTTTACATTCTGCTTACAAACATTTCTCATTTCCGAAATTACGACTTCCAAGCTTGATGTATATTATTTTTATGAAATGAACATTTGAACTGCAATTAAAAAAATTATCCTGCTTATGCCTTATAGCATTTACCGTGGGTTTACATCCCCGTTTAAAACATAATGCTATATCCGTATGACGATATGTTTTATACAGAGATCTTGGTGTCAGAAACCCACTGTTAGAGTCATAATAGCATCTATTTTACAGAGCACTACAATACGCTATGATATAAAATCATACAATGTTTGACCTAGTTAAAACATGTGCCAGTTTAACATGTATTGGCCTGGAATTTATTCGAAACTAGCGTTCGAAAATCTTTCTTTATTTGATAAAAACTCACATTAATCTTAGTCGGGTAAACGCTCCAGAAACTGTCTGCTGAACAGTGTTCCTAAGTAAACAATTCTTTGCAATGTAAGCCGTGAATTTGATGTTGTTACCCTGTTTCTATCTTTTTTAATGAATTTTTATTTATATTTTACTAGCTTTTGCCCCCGACTCCAACCACGCTGTCACGCGACTATGTTCTACATCTGTGTCAAATGTTATCGAGATGCAGCCATTCCGGATATACGTTCTAACATCATGTATCCATGCAAACATTCGCATTTATAATATTAGTATGAAATAAGGTAACAGTTCATTGCCCCATCGGTTTATGATTTGTCTAAAAGTATTTAGCAATGACTATTGTTCGATAAGACGTAATAACTATCGTGCTTAGTCTCAAAATATGTGTACTCTGTTTAGGTGTAATTAAGTTAATATGGGACCGATGGTTTCGTGGCCTACATAAAAGTTTCTTTGTCCACAACAAAGTTTATTATCAGATGACGTCATCCCGTGTGTTCGTACGACATAGTGACAATGTATTAATTGAATATACTGCCACAAGTAAGGGAGTTTCTATTGTTTTCATACGAGTTTATTCTGTTAGTAGCTGTCGCCCGCGACTCTTCTTCTTGAAAAAATCTTTATAAGTTACTAACTGAGCCTATGTGTTCTACCAGACTATGTTCTACATGTGTGCCAAATTTTATCAAGATTCCTTGGGCCATTCCGGAGATACCTTCAAACAAACATCCATCCAAAGTTTTGCATTTATAATATTACTAACTGTCGCCCGCGACTCCGTTTGCGCGGAATTAAAAAAAACATAGTTAGTAGCCTTTGCGCTCTTCCAAAATATGTTCTACATGTGTACCAAATTTTATCAAGATCCGTTGAGCCGTTCCGGAAATACCTTCAAACATCCATCCATCCATCCAAACTTTTGCATTTTACAATAGTAAGATTGTACTTTGTTTTCATTAACTCGTTTTTGTTGCGTAAATGTAAGACAAGGCTCTCAGTTTGCGGTTTCTTCGATGTTTGTATTTGCGCTTATCGCTGGCTTTTATAGTCTAAAGAAGCGTAATTTTTTTTTGCTTTAGCTTTGCTGTTGTTTTTTGTGATTATACTATGAGGATTACTTAATGCTGTATTCAGTACAAAGGTATCTTTAGTGTAGATCCGATAAAATCTGTTTTTTAATCAAGTTGCGTTTTAATTAAAGCGAATTATATAAATGTTTTTTACTCCAAGATTATTTTTTTGTACTTTTTTTTACGATGATATTAGGGTCGCAAGAGTTATAATGTGTGCGTGTAAATCTTTGGCAACGTTTTATGTGTAACGATGTATTTTTTTAGCTTTTTAGTCGTATTAAACAACTAACGTCATGAGTAATTGCTGCATGTTGGCTATATCGATATATTGAAGTTATTTAAGACGTCGGTGGCTCAGTGGTCAAGCACTTGACTTGCAATCTGCAGGTCCTGGTTCGAATCCCGTCATGTACCAATGTGTTTTTCGATTTCTGATTTACATACGTACATTTATCCGACGTTCTTACGGTGAAGGAAATCATCGTGATGCAACCTGCACATATCTGAGAAGAAATTCAAAGATATGTGTGAAGTCAACCAACCCGTACTTGGCCAGCGTGGTTGACTATGGCCTAATCACCCTTGACTTTGGGTAGGCTCTGAGCCCCTCGGTGGGGACGTATAGTGAGCTGATGATGATGAAGATATTTAAGCAACTTTCAATGGCTAAATATTAATTTTCAACAGATTCGGAAGCAATTTAATGAAACAACACTAACAGACGCTGGTAAATTTAATAATCTATCTATATGAAAGAAAGTTATGTTAGTTACACTATTTATAACTCAAGAACGGCTTTACCGATATGGCTGACAATTAGTGAGGAGGTAGCTTAGAGCCAAGAGACGGACGTATGATACTATTTATTTAGTTTTTTCAATTTATGCGATCGATTAAATTTGGAATATATATGGCATATAGAACATAGTCTGAAAGAACACATAGGCTACACTAATTAAGTTTTTTTATATATCCACGCGGACGGAGTCGCGGGCGACAGCTAGTATTTTTATAATGTAATAAAGATATTTCGTACATCGATATCAATAATACTTATCATACATCACTAAATTTATGGCTTGGAATCATTAGATTATACTCATTATTGACCTTTGCGTTTTAATAATGTTTTCAATGTGTTATCCCCTTACGAATACAAACTCTATTGCAATGATTTAAAGTCGAATTTAGCAACACATGTCTCCAGATTAGAATCATTTGCTTTTAAACCGGATCGACTTTTTCCAGTAATAATCTTTATAGCTGTCGATAAATTGTCGCTATTTTTCTTTAAATGATTATTTTAATAACACATTACGACCGTGAACAGAATTCGACAGTACGAAAGTATAGATCAATATTCAAACAGTTTGAATTGTATACAGTCGTATTTCACTGTTTCATTTTTTGTATCAAATCCCTTTCGTTTTCAAAAAAAGATTCGGACATTTCGGATTCGGTATCCGTCAAAGTGAATCAAAATTTATGTTCATCTAATCAGAATAACATATGTAAGTGTTGTGTAGGAATTGGAATTTCTTTAAATTAGAGGTCACATTGTCCATGTTTTTTAAATGTTTTTTATGTGTGAGGTGTTGAGTTTTTGGTCAATTTTTGTGCCAGTGATGTGTTTGTTGGAATTTGTCGAATAAATTTTATATCGTTTTGTGACATAAGCCACTTTTCTATCATGTCGTGTCTATGTTTTTTTTATTTTGTTGCATGTAAAATGCGCTGTTTTGTCTCAGAATAATTTCAAATGTTTTGCATATTTAACTTGTCATGTACCAAGTACTATGTTTACTAATTCAAATTGATAAAAAGTTTACGATTTAAAGCCGTCCGGCTATAATGAATTAAGGTATTTTAAAAGAGATAAGAATATACTCATAGATAAATAATCAGTTGAAGTACATAAGAATTCTAACCGTCGGTTTTCACTATCGAAATATCCGTAGAAAAAATCATAATAATATGTTTTTACAAGTGTGAAGTCAGCTGAAAAAAGGAGCATGCATACTATAGGTCAAACTCGCACCAAAAATTCGAATGTCAAACCACAAAATTTATTTTCTTCAAGGAGTATCTTATTGTAATTTATCGCATTCAAAATAAGTTTCGTTGAAAAAGGCAAAGGGCCGCTGCGAACACGCTCTCAATTTGCAAACATTATGCCCTCGCCCGCTTCGTTTGACGATTTACGATGCTATTTTTTTTATTTGATTATTACGTTTTCGTGGGCCATTGTGTTCGGGCCTTAATAGCGTCGGCGTTGAGCTTGAGAAAGGATTAAATTGGATAAAGCCGTAAAGATTATATTCCTAATCTTACTTTTTCATACAATTTCATTTGGAATAAAATGAGAAATTCCATCTGTCTGATTTAACTAACGATACTTGATTTTTTTTATATCATAACGTGGCAAACGAGCAAGCGGCCACACGAAATCGCTGATGTAGCGAAGTGACCGTTGCTCATAGACATACGCAATTACATATGCGTTGCCTACCTTTAATCGACGGAGGAGAGGATGCACAAAAAGAGAATGTTTTCCATTCCCATGCATCCTCTAATCCGAAAAGTCCACTTCCACTTCCCATCCTTTTCTTATAAGAAAAAGGGTGGGAAGTAAAAGAGGACTAAATTAGACCTCCGGGACACACACTCATCAGACAAAACGCGGAATTGCTTCCACTTCACGCCTGTCTTCTGTGTGGTCGTGGTATTTCACCGGGCGAGCCGGGGCGATTCGTGCGAAGATGTTAAAGCGGGCTCTACCACTGTTAAATGATTGTTATAAATGTATTCGCTTGATACTAATCGAGATCTAATAAAGTGATAACTATATGTTAACATTCACTTTATATGATTAGTAATTTAACATATAGTTGTGAATTAAAACAAAATGTCATTGAATCCTTAATTAATCTAACACGCGAATTTACAACATTTCTATTTTATGAACATATCTCTGGTATCAAATATGTGATTCAGTGTGAACACTGATTACGATTCCGTACATCTTTCGAACGTTCATTTTCACGTTGTGACGTCATCGGTTCGACGTGACGTGTTGAGTATGGGTAGTTGCTTTTCTATATCGATTGTTTTATTAAATCTTAAAAGGTTTAATTCTTATATTGAATTTAAATACTAACGTATAAAAGAAAGAAACAAGACAGACAATTGTCTATTGATTCGAATGCATAGAATCAATTCGTTCCATAGTAATGTTAAGAAATCTTTTTCTCATGTACGTTACGTTAAAACTGATAGGTAGCAAACCATGACTAGATACATCTAAAGTTTCTCACGATTTGTGTAATGTTTTCTTATTTGGTTAATACTTCCTGTTATGTATGTAGTTACGCATTTATAAAGAAGCTAATCATATTTGAGTTTAATTTAACGACTTTTTCAAGTGACACTCTAAGTAGGAAGCAGTATCTGATTAAGAATAAGATGGGAATATCTTAATTATGTCGTCTGTCGGTTCGTAATGGTATTAAAAGAATGTTTTCATCATCATCAACCTGCCCTTCACACATCTTTCCTCCTCCATACATCTATATCAGTCGTCATATCTGAATCCACCTCCTTACGCATGTCCTCCTTCACACAACCCATCCATACTTTCTTTGGTCTTTCTCTACCTTTGTAGTTATCCCTATTCGATCTCCTTTTTTGTGTTAATTTAAATAATATTATTAAAACATTTTAGAATTTCATATCGCATACATTTTATTATTAAAAAATCAGAAATAAAAGAAAATCGGAATTGATATTAGATATTTTTTTAAGAAAGACTACGGTATTTTGTAATGAAAACCTTAAGTGATGCTTATATTCAAATTTCCTGGCGTCTAAACGAGTTGTCAGCCTTTCGGGATCTGTTCCGGACCATCTGAAGACGTTCCCAATGATCGAAATTGGTCAATGATATTCAATTTCCTTTCGATAACGGATAAAAGTTTATGTAGGATCGACAAGAATGGTACTAAGAAATCAAATCAGACATTGCGATATATTGAATTATAAAACGAAAATTGTATAATAAAAACTTTATTTTACTTAACTTTATACTAAAGATTAATTAGAAATTATCTTTTATAAAACGTCGTAAAATGTGAGCTTAGTAGTTAATGGTTATAGTTCTTGACCTGTAGAATTATCTCTGTTTATGTTATACTAGCAAAGTGACTCATAGTAAACCTTATAGGTACGTGTATAATGGCCTGCACCGGACGCGCCATACGCACGGCTCGCAACGGATTTTAGTTGCGCGTATGGCTCTGTAACTTAACCTTGTACAATAACATTATCATCAAAATAATTGTTAATGGAAATTGCGAAACAATATGTTTTTGTAAATGGAAACACAGCGTCATGTGTTCAGAGTATGCTCAGCTTACACTCTCGCAAAAACTTCTAATGAATTTTAAATGTGTTTACGATACATTATCAATTTGGACAGTGCATTTGCATAAGATCGAATCCGGATCCCAAAACCAGTTCCTCTTTAGTGGGCACTGACAGTATTATGATATATAAGTATATAAATAAATATATAAGCGTTATATGTATGGCTTAGACCGGCTTAAAGTGTCGCAATCCCAAAATATTTTTTTTGTAGTTCTTTATTTTTGTGATATAAAGCTCAATATAATTTACCAGCATTAATGTTAGGATATCGATTAAATTATTCACCTTGTAAATATTTTACGTTGATATAAATAAGTTTAATAAAACTAGTTTTTAAACCCTTCTTCCAATAAAACATTGATCGTGGAAATTAAATTCATTGGGAAGTACGCCAAGAAATTTTTGGGACTACGGCATCTAATGTTCTTTTATTTTAGAAAAGACAAATTACGTTTTTATGCATGTTAGTAATAATGTCACCTATTACTAATAAAGTCTATGATATTACTAATAATGTCACCTAAAGCTAGAAATTAAAACATTTATACATACTGTTAGGAAGAAAATCCGGATATGAGCCAGTGTATTGACTCAACACTAGCCTGAATAAAATGTCGGCGTTTGTGTCCCTTCACTATTCATTCCGACACTGGACTTTGTAACGAAAGCACGTCATTCACGCCAAGTGTTTTTAATTAATACTGTCTAAAAATACATACATTATTGTACAGAAATCTTTAATTTTAAAAGTTTTGTTTGTAACTTTATAAAGCGACAATTCTTTATTCTTGTGCAACTGTCAGAAGGATTATTTGTTTTTATTTTAAGAAGAAATAAAATTATAAACTTAAAAATAGGTCTAATTGTTGTATAGATGCGTTAGAGCATTTGACGTTTTATTTCATTTTTATAGACCTTAAAGTTGAGTCACTTTATATACATATAACACTTGTACCTTTAAGGATATCATCTTATTTAAGAGTAACGAGGTATCGACTCTGTAAATGGCTATAAAAAGCTAATATTCAAAAGCTTTCACAAGCTTTTTTCTTCGTAACCATAACTGGCCGCAGTAACCGCGGAATGAGCGCTTGTAGGTTTTTATGTAAATCGTTATTACAATCGACATCTAAATCTAGACGATTATGAGTCTTATTTTTTATAGTTTCAATGAGCTTTTACCCGGAGCTTTAGGCGAGCTTTATTTAAATTCTGATTGCTTTGATATTTATGGCGCTTGGCAGATGTAACAAAATTAGTTGCAGCGACTATATTTAAAAGAGTTATAATCATAATTCTATAATAAACAAGTTATAATAATAATAAGTTATTTATTAAAAGCTCTGCAGCAATTTTAGGACTATTTGCAAATAGTACGTAATATTTAAGTAGTGGAGATTATTGTACCTGTACCCAAAATACGTTATTCTCTATCTGTTTGAAATACGAACGAAGGATCAAATTTCTATATATGTTTGGGCATGGAAATTAATACAAGAAAATATTTATTTTTTATGTTAGGACTCGGATCGGATCTTCAGTTTATTGAACTGGGTTCATTGTACAACTAATTGCTTTTAAAAGTTCTGCTACAAGGCAGAATGTTTCCTTGATTTTTGACCGCTCCATGGGTCTTTGACCTATAGCTTCTCGTAATAAATTATCCTGCAACTTAGTTGTTTTTGTCGGATTATGCAATACGTTTTATTTTTTGCTTTAATATTTATCCGGTTAAATGATTGGTGTCAGCTTAGTTGTAAATTATTCAGGAAATTTTGTGAATATTTTTTTTTTGTGAACACTCTTGTAAGATTCGTATTTTAAAAATTGATTGATTCATGATTGTAATAATGTTTTAAATTAGTTGGAGTATTTTTTTGCAAAATTTAAATCCATTTTCTCCATATTTTGACCAGCATAGTTCACACTTAAATAAATGTGCATTTCATACTTAATTTAAATATTTTTACTAACCTCATAGGCAACAGGATTAATATTTGATTAAGTAACCATGGTTCATAAAATATTCATTGTACGATATAAAAAATACCTATAAAGTGTTTATAACTCCAACGAAAACTTTCATAATAACAATTCGAAACACCAAATTATTTTCAACATATCTGAATAGACGAGGTGAATAGCGTGACACGGCTCTAAACAGGCCTATGATGAGTTCTCCAGTGACCGTACAAACTGACTATTGTCATGTTAACCGCCAATCGATTTGTTTACTGACCTATGACCGACGATCCCTCTTTTGTCCGGCCCCAATTTTTATAGCCTCCACTTTTTTTAGATATCAAACGCTCGTACTATTGTAGCCTTTTATTAATTCATTAGCTTTACATTGTCCAAAATCGATTTTTGATAGCGATTATATCATGCTGTTCTGTTGTGTTCAAAACTAGCTGTCGCCCGAGACTCCACTCGCGTCTTTGTGTTCTTCCAGACTATAATCTACATCTATGTCATATTTCAGCAAGGTCCATGCAGTGGTGATACCTTCTAACAATCATCCATCCATAAATCCAAACATTTGTATTTATAATATTAGTCAGATTAACCCTTACATAACTGACGTAGACTAGACGAGATAACTAAGTAAGGCGCCCAGCAAAGGATCAATTTTTGATACCATTTAGTGATGCTTTTGCCTATATTTGTTGAATATTTTGATATAAAAAATATTGTTTATTTCTTAACAAATCCATTACTTATTATAACAAAGTAATATGTAATTACTTTTCAATATTAATGTATTTTTTAAAATTTCGTGTAATTATGAGATATGGATATTTCATAATACTATTTCGTATCTTCGAATAAATTGCAAAAACAATACGTAATGTAATAAAACGTAATTACAAACATGTAACTAAACATGTTTGTAAGTATGTCATATTTGATTATGAAATGCGATACTATTTATTGGCATTTTGATATTTTTAACGGCTTTAGAGTTAATCCTACTTTCATGTTTTTATTCTAAATTGAACGAATAGATTAATAAATAAATGACATCAATAAATATTTCAAATTCCTTTGTCCTTTTATATAGAATTTAATTGTTAGCTGTTACTTAATTTATGGTTTTATCTATCGATAACAATTTTCCAAACTAATTTATAATTCTACTACAATAATAAATCGTAAATTAATTAGTTACAATATTGGACGTCGATGATTTGTTCTATTTTATTATTACTACTAGCTATCGCACGCGACTGCGTCTACGCGGATTTAAAAAATATACTATTAGTTTTATATGTATGCCAAATTTCATTGAGATCCGTTCAGCCGTTCTGGAGATAGCTTCGAACAAACATCCATCCATCCAAACATTCGTATTTATAATATTAGTAAGATTTCCATACACTGGCAAAATAAATTCTTCTACTTCATTCCTTTGTCGGTTTGTCTGTATCAAGTATTTCTTTGTTTATTTCCGAGTTTTATTCATAGCGAAGGAATAGTAGAGATCTATCTCTACGTGAGTTAAGTTATTAGGAATGAGTCAACGTATTTCAAATTTGTCGAGTCATGCCGCCTGCGTATTGCAAGACGAAAAATTCCTTATTTAAACATGGACCAAATTTACATAATTTAATTTTTACCTATTGACCTTTTTCGATTTTTTTTTTTGTATTGTTTTGTAAATAATTATACGTATTTTAGGTTTAACCGTGGTAGATGCCTGTACAACATCTGTGGCACGATTTGGTAACCTAATTACTTTTAGACATTATGAGTTAGAATTCTTTGGCGCAAATGGCGCGCTTTCATTACCAAGTCAAGTGTCAGAATGATTAGTGATGGGACTTAAACTTTGACATTTTAATAAAGCTAGTGTTGCGCCAGTTCATCAGCACAATGTCGGATTTTCTTCCTAACAGATTGAATTAGTCTTCCAATGGCTACAGTTTCTCGATAAATAAAGTCATTACTTAATAGCACTATAAAGCGCCGAACATACCGATGTTTCTAAAAAAATGCATATTGTTATTATCGTTTCTTGAATGAATTCGGTTTATTTGTTACAACGTCCCGGCGCCGACGAAGGACCGATCCCAGATAGGGCCTATTTGCATTTCTAATTTGAAATTCGAAAACCTCGACCGAGTACCCATTGTCGGCGTCCGCTATCGGCCGTGTATTTAAATGACACCCAATATTGTTTCAACGAAGCATCGGCTGTTCGAATAGAAACTGACTCATCAGGTTAAAATGTTCAACTCTCGTGAAAAGAGTTAGATTCCATTGCACCATATTGTTTTCTCTCTTATACTTTTTGATAAAACTTAGACAGCTGATGTTTTAGACAAGTTCGACATTTGAAATCAACCAATAAGAAATGTCAAGTCAACGTACTACCCTTTTTATACACTTCACAAGAATAATAAGCAAATTCTGCATTAGTATTGAATCATAACTAAACAAGTACTCCGCACAGTAAAATAAACGATTCGAGTTTATTTTTCACATCAATCAAAGAAACAAAAGCTCTTTCAAAATGAAAGTTAAATAAACAGCGAGCGCAGTTTATAGGGAAGCTTTAAAAGCTCGCGATCGCATGACGTTGACGTCTGAAATTTCAGCACACCATAGTTCCGAAGACGGCTATTCCAATTTTCTTTTGTTTGAATTTGGATGCCGCTCAAAACGATTTCATTCGAAATCCCCGCACTAGTGGTTGTGCACGAGCGTTATTTGATTATGTAAATGGATGAACAGTAAAAATATCCATTATGAAATGGATAGGAATATACGCTTAGGTTCTTTTGTGGCAAGTTAATATGCTTTGTAAGTATTATTCCGCAAAAATCGAATAGTTGAAGTAATAAGAAGCAAATAGTGAAAGAGAAATTTTTGATATTATATTTTCTTCTTCATTGTAAACAAATGGAAATAAACAAGAAAGGGAAAATCCCAGGATCTATTCTGAATTCTTTAGCAGTAGTTTGTGGTATTGGCCAATACGTTATTTAAGTTAACGTAATACGTTATTTGAGTACATATAATTTTACATTCATTTGAAATATGGTAGAAGACAACTTTAACTAAACAAAGATATTTTGGTTATTATTTTCAATTCCAAAACTTATAGAAGATAAGTTCGCAGTACTGTCAGGCGTAGCAACAAGAGACGCTGTGTTGTATAATATATATAAAGTATTCGAAATCTAAAATGAACTCTGGTAACCTTTGCCCACAACAACAATGAGTACGAAGACTTCAAAAGATATTGATCGAAATACAATTTTATTCCCAGATGTTATCAATTATAATACTGTCTGGATTGGAAAATATTGGGCTCTGTGTTTAAATATAAGCCTTGTTTTATCATGTTTAATATAAAATATTTCAGTAATTTAGGGCACATTGTAATTTTTGGAATCTTGTCTTCCAAATTATGTATGAATGTCTTGTAGCATTGACACTGAATTAAGGGTTTATTGATAGGTTAAATAATAATAAAGTTTGAAAATTTAAAGTTTACGTGACTTTAAATTAGTCATAATTATAATTCGTTTCTTAAAACATATAACAAAAATTTTAACTTGTTCGACAATATTTCGTGGAAGTGATCTTATTAAATAATTTAACGACTTTTTTTTTAAAAACGTCAATGTCCGTCGAACTGGTTGATTGACGGAACAAAGATTCCGGGAACATAAGAGACGTTGCTAATTACGGCCACTTCCAATTTCACGGTTCTCATCAACCAAGCCAAGAAAATAATACCACGCAGTGTTCTCTTTCATTATCCCATTTTATTAAATAAATATACTCTTTGATCTATTCTGAAGATATTTCACCTAGATTCCGCAATCAGGAAATTTCCTTCGTCGAGCAATTTATTATATTAATAAAAATCATTCTTAAATATTAACTTATCAACACATCTGCGGCCTCTATTTTCGCAAGTATATGAATCAATTACCGGAAACTTTATTGATGTCAATCGATGACAACATCTATCATGTTAATAGCTAACCAGGCTGACAGTATTTTAAAAAATTATACACACAAAATAGAGATAAAAAGTTCTGACGCCACTCTACGAATTGCATTGAGTTCAGTGATCATTTATCCTTTGTAATGTACTAATTCTGCACGAGTATTACTTTGCCTATGATCTAACAATATGTTTGTTTGTTCCCAGGTATTTGTGAAAAGTGGTAAGAGCGTTTGTGAGCCCATGTCGCGTGTTGGAGGGCGATAACGGAGCCGGTGAGGTTGAGTGAATGTGGAGGTGCCAAAGCTGATCGAGCTGGCGTGGTACGGGGCGGGCGGGGCCTGCGGGGCGGGCGGGGGCGCGATGCAGGCGGGCGGCGGCTGGTTCGTGCCGTGGACGATGGGCATGCACAAGTTCGCGGTGGCGCTGCCGATGGGTGGCGTGGTGCCGTTCGTGCCGCCGTTACTGGCTGCGCTGCCGCCGGCGCCGCCGCCGTTGCGGCTGCTCGCGCCACCCCCGCTGCAACATCAGGCACAGATCGGGAGGAAGGTACGTACGAGCAATCGTCTTAATGCTCCGCGTGATTACTACACTTCATCATCTAGTGCTTTGAACGCACAATGGAAAGGATACTAAGAATCATGAGAAATGATCTCATCTGACTTATTTCATTTAATCTTGTTATGTCTAGCAGAGGTGTCTTTCGTATTAGTCTTTGTTTCACTTAAACTAAATTCCTATTTAAATATACTCAGATTGCCAATCTTTTACAGTTAATTAAACTGTCCGATAAAAATTAAATTGGAGCCAAGAAAACTATGAACGAAAATATTTTAATTAACAAAGTGTAATGGAAACAAAAAAGTGCTCCAGATTTTCTTCTGTTTCTGACAGAGTTTAAGTGTTTAGCGACATTTCGAAGTTCGCGTCGAATTGGAATTAATTGAGTATGAAAATATAAGTGTCATTGAAGTTCGTCGAGTGTAAAATATTTCAAAGAAGTTTTAAAAATATAAATAAATGAAAAGCGAACGAATCGAATCATTCGTTAATTTATTTCACGAGTTTTAAATAAAATCAGTGATGGCGACGCGTTTAATTAAAAACGATTTCCAATTTCGTCAGGAATCCGGTTTTCTTTAATGAAATTAGATTAACAGACAACAACAAGTTTCATTTTAATTGTATTTTAGCAATCCAACTCGACTTTACATGTAGTCCGACAAAGTTATTTGACCCGGTGGCATGGCCAAATTATGATAGCTCATTACCGATCCCCTATTAATTTCAAAAAAGTATCTCAATAACCTCATAATTCTGTAGCCTTCATGTAATGTTTTATTTTTTATGTCATTTTCTATACCAAAGCGCGATTTGTCATTTACAATGCCTAATTAGAATTCATATACTTTCTGACAAAACTAACCATGATATAATCGCCTTTTTTATCGACATAGATCGCTAATGGCACTAATGTACGACATTTTTATGTCTAACATTTGTACGAACAGATTACGTTTTCTTTAGTAATTTTATTGGAACTACATGGAACCCTACATTAGTTCAGATGTCTGCTATCCACAATTTCCAGGCTACCAATAGAGAACTTAAATTTGACATGTGTCAAAGGAAAACGTTCATATCGCATAGCTAATACAAGATCTTGTTCCTTGTCTTTCAAATATCTCTCGTAGTCTGTGTCGAAAATAATACATATTTAAATCTGAACGTATCGTCTTCCTTTGATCCTCGTCGTCGTTTTCAATATCTTTTGATGCTTATTTGTAACCGAAATGGAATGAAAAATCTCGTTCGTCTTTTTTCGACGTTCGCTCTTCATTTGTAGGGAAATCACTGTTTGTATTAACGAGTAAAAGGTGTCACGTGTTAGCATGATTATAAGTAGTGTGGTGAATATTTAATGACGTATTTCGTCATTTATTTAATGTATGTAAGATATTTCGACATTAATTTTTACGCTTTTTCATGAGACAAAATTGATTGAAAGTAACACAGGGATGTATTTATACGATGTTACATGAAAATGTTTTTAGCAAAACTCCTCATGATAGCTAATGACGAGAAACGCGGCGTGATGCCGAGGATAAAGCAATTTGGAGTTTGTCGGCACCAAATGGTTATAAATGTCTGTTCAGGGATGTAACCGTTAAATGTTGTTTATTTTATTTTCTAAATGTCAAATTTGGGTTGTAATTAAATTTGTTACGACTCGAAAAGCGTTACAGTAAATTATTAATTTATTTTTGGTTCATTAAATGTTTAGTTATTTAGTTTTTATTTTAGTTTTGAAATATAACGATTGAAATTCACTGATTAAGTTAAGCATGTTTAAATCCTTGCCTGTCTCAGTTTAGTTCATATAATCTATACTAATATTATAAAGAAGAGTTTGCTTGTTTGTTTGTTTGTTTGTTTAAACACGCCAATATCAGGAACTACTGGTCCGATTTGAAAAATTATTTTTTGATTGGATATTCCATTTATAGAGCTTTAGGCTTTATAACATTACGCTGCGACCAAGTATCTTAATTCCGCGCGGACGGAGTCGCGGGCGACAGCTAGTAATCAAAAAGAATATGGTAGTCGATAAGGTACTTCATATTAAGCTAAAATGACATTATTATTCAATTAGTTAACAACTGATCCTTTTTATGTTGCAATTATTAAGTTCCATTTTAAGTAAAATAAAATAACACTTCAAACGCCTTACAGAAAGCCTATTCTGATAAATTATAGGTCTAATATTTTTTAAAATGGCACCATTAAATTTTATTAAGGACCGAATAGTTGTTCCTCGGGCACCTTTATAGCTCTGCGGATCGGAGTACGCCCTATTTTTCCCTTCGACGGAATTTATGTAGCCCTTCGATATTTAATTATCTTAAATCTAAATTCATTCAGCGATCTTGAATTATCATTTACTCGGGAAAATGGAATAATTGTGAATTCGAAACCATTGTAATATCGGTTCATTGATCTTGTTAATTATTACACAATGAAGCGAAATGATTCTCTAATTACTTGAATCTTTATACTTTACATACAAGTACTGCTTTTAAATTATTCAAACTTTCGTGAGACATTATACTAAACTGATATATAAACACGGCTAAACACTCACGTATATACGTGTATATATACGACGGGCCGCGTCCGCGAAATAATACCAGTACCACTCATCCTGATGAAGGGCCCCCGATGGGCTCGAAACTAGTCGGTGCCGCCACCGGACGTATATACGTGAGTGTTTAGCCGTGTTTATATATCAGTTAAGTACTGCTTTATACAAATTTAAAAAGATCGTAAAAGTATAACGTTAAATTATTCAAACTTTCGTGAGACAGTATACTAAACTGATATATAAACGGCTAAACACTCACGTATATTCGTTCGATAGCGGCACCGATTAGTTTCGAGCCCATCAGGGGCCCTTCATCAGGATGAGTGGTATTATTTCGCGGACGCGGCCCGTCGCTCAGCGAGCCACCGGACGAATATACGTGAGTGTTTAGCCGTGTTTATATATCAAGTATAACGTTTATAAATAGAAATATTACATTTCGTATTTTGGAGCTAGAAAATATGAATAAATATCATGCATGTCGCGCATCTGTTTGTTGTCCTGACGAAGACATACTCATGTCAACTGATACGACTAAAATAGACACGACGAAAGAAAATTCGGTCACGTTTACTTTGCACGAAATACGATCCCTTACCTTTTTCTTATATCGAATCGTACAAACATTTGCCATAGCGTAGTTTACGAGATACATTGAGATGAGATATTCTACACGTCACGAATTGTTTAAATGGCGTCTATCAAACGTCCAAATGTTTTACAATAAGATCAAAATATTTATGACCTTCCCCAAGCAAAACATTTCATGATGATGATGATGTTGGTATTTCATTCAAACGCAACTTTGAAAACAATGAAAACTCATAAGTACTAGTATATTAATAGAAATAAAAGCTATAAGAATTCTTATATCAAATACTATCTTCGTTACTAGATGTAAAGCATACTCTATTTTAGATTCTTTAAAAAATATATTAATACTCAGTGTCAGTACCCGCTTTTTCCCTCGTTAAATTTAGTTATTAAAAATACTTAAATATTATTAGCAATATATTAAGCGTTATAGGCTTATGGTAATGTTGCCAGGACGATAGCATCTCGCCTGCAGCAGTGTAAGTCTAATTGATCGTATGTCTCCATTTAGTCGATAATCATTACACCGACCTATCCAATGCTCGCGGCTTGCCATTTCTATGAGCTAACACATATAAACTGGCAACATCCATTATAACTATAAACGCTAACTACAACACAAATTAATAGAGAAGTAATTTATGTGGGATTTAATCTGGACAGTAGTCTATTCGGGACCTATGTAATAGCACTCTAAATCATGTATTCGCGATCGAAGGTTTCAAATTCTAGTAGCGATGCTATCGCTTTAGGTTGACTGTCCACTGCGAACTATAGCGTTCTAGCTATATCTTCATTAATATACTTATCATCATGGCTTGCCATTTGCAAATATACTAACATTGGCTGGTTCGCATAAAAATACTTGAAATATACCTTCTTTCTTCTCTTTGTGTTTGATATAAATGGGGTAGTTGATGCATTATAATTATCCCGTTTCCGTTAAATATTTAATTTAATGTTTTTTAATAAAGTACCTTACGAAAAAATGATAATATACTGCATACTAAACCTCAACTCATTAATCTCTTACTCAAACGTATAATAACATAATGGCCTGTCTGTTTTTTTTTGTTTCCATCAAGAGTTTAATCGTCGGGATCATAATATTATTATGCAAACTGCATGTTCATTTGCAATCTCGTTACCGCCCACGAGTCGTTGCTTTTTTCTTCGTCGATCGAATTTCGCGACGCACGATAAAGCATCGCGTAAGCTTCGCTGTCGGTGGGCGCGCTGCCTGATATTAATCCGTCTGAAGTAAAATGAACATGTTACTTGATCAACGCCGGTGCTCTTGCCAACCAACTTTTAATAGTAGTATTCAAGTTATAAATCACAATGTAATTGCTAAGATGCACCGGCCCCGACGACCATTTGCTAACTCAGCCACGTTATTAGTGCCCGAGGCGTTTTATTACGACCGCACCACTCTATTTGTTTTTCTTATTGCCAATTCTTTTCAAACAGCACCCATGCGTCCGCAATACCCTTTCTGTATTTACCAGGGGAAAACTAAACATATCGAATTTTTTATATTAAATTTTACAAAAAGGCTTCATTGCTTGTTTAGTATGAAGCCATAATAAATCAAAACACGCTTACAAAATCTAAATACTCACACATTTACACGTTGTACGTGTTCGTAAGCCTGTAACCTTGACTTTGAAAGGTCTATGGATCAAATTGGATTTTATAAAACAAGTCAAACATAAACCAAACTGTAGTTGAATATAATTTAAGTTCAATGACGTCTTACGATTAATTATTGAGCTTTCATAAATTCTCAATGGCAAAAAGTCGTCCAACGTCCCAATTAGTAGCAGGCCTTAAGGGCCGCGAGTCCGAAATAACAAGTGATCAGTTAATAGAGGCGAAATCGAAGGAACACGATCTGGCGTTAATTGGGCCCATCTCGAGTTCATTTGCCCTTGATTTCAGTGCCCATAATTTATACGGTCTTCCTTCTTAGCGCATTGATCTTAATGTGATTTGAAACTAAACACGCATGTCTTCGCACCACGTTCTTTTCCAATATAAAGGGATATTTTTTTATTTAATATTATAATAAATCAGCGTTTGACCACAATCCACCCTGATGTTTTATTTGAAATAAGATACTGCCTAGATAAGCAAATGCCTATTCATCTTCTAAATAGTAAATAGTAGTTCAGTTTTGATTGCAGACGGCCGTCTTCTGTCATAAACATCAGTGCGCGTTTGATGGCAAGCTTCAATAAACTATTGAGGTGTTTATATCAAATATGTTATGTAAGTATTCATGGCATGTGTGAACGTGCAAGCCAGTGACCTGTATGTCGGACATTGAGCAATAAAGCTGTTATTGAGTCGCCACGTTCCGTTTGTGCTAATAGACTAGCCAATTGAACATCTTCAATGGACACACAATATCTCTTTGATATATCGTCTCCACTCGTTTTATTATAAGTAGGTGCGCTATCAATTTCAATATACATATAATAGTAAGTCTGAATAATGAATACTTACCTCTCATGATTCTATGTATGAATAATCTTGAAACCAATGAATAAATGCCATTCAGATTTGTTACATTCGCAATAATCTTAGAATTGTTATTCATACTTGCGGTTTGCCTAATGACTTAGCTGCTTTGATGTACAATACCTGGTGATACCATCATAATTCTTTTAATTCTATCTCAATAAATCTTTTGTCAGAAGACAGACGTAAAGTGGAAGCAATTCTCGTTTCGTCAGATGAGTGTGCGTTCCGAAGGCCTAATTTTGTCCTCTTTCCTTTCCTATCCTTTTTTTATAAGGAAAGGATGGGAAATGGAATTGGATCTTCCGGAGGAGATGCATGGGAAAGGAAAATATTTTCTATCTTTGCATCCCCTTCTCTGTCGATAAAAGATAGGTAATCCATCTAGAATCGCGTATATCTATGGGCAACGGTCGCCGCTCGCTCGTTTGCCTTATGTTTTAAATACAAAAAATCTTTTGTGATGTAGCGCTTCCTTATATGTTCTCTCCTTATCTGTTTCCGAAGTTCATTGATTAAAAATAAAGTTTATTAGTTTTCAAAATGATTTGTGGCTGGTACTCCTATAAATTCTACAATTTAACAGTAGACGCATCGTACAGCAATTAAATTTGTACAGTGCACTTGAAGTCTTAATTTATCTCGACATGAAATACTCGACGTAATACGAAATCGTTCGGTACTTGATCCGTACACTGTATGCAATATTTTAATTTTGCTGTGATATAAATAGTGAAAATTAAAGACATTTTCAACTTTAAAGCAATGGGATAGAGTTTATTTTCCAATCATTAATTTTTGCGTTTTTATGTTTTGTTCAGATTATTGTTGGCAACACCGTCTGCTAATATAGGCCTGTAGCGCTACTCAAGTGTTGCGTGCATATTTATTGCTTGATTGATTTTCTGAATACACTTTTTTATTAATTGACATGACATCAGAAGTCGTGTGAAGGTTCGTTCGACAGATTTTTAAACATATTTTTTTCACACTGGTACCAATAGCTTTTTTTATTTTTGACATCCACTTGACATGTAAAAATGGGATAGCTTCTTAATATTAAAATGTCTGTTTTAATAAATTCATTTGTTTTCGTGGTAAGAGATTAATATAAATGGAGAATATGTACCTTAGTTTTGATTTTTGTTGGCAACGGCTGAACCGATTCTGAAGATTTTGACTTGTACTCTACCAAAAGTTATATAGATAACAATATGATGTAGTAATGAAGATAATTTTACAGTTAGTCGAATCTATTGGCTTAGTAAATACGTATAAAATTAGTAGTTCTAATACTTTCTACATCGTTAGATGCTAAAATTCAGATTTTTCGAGTACAATTAAAGGCAGAATACAAAAATCATCGACCTGTTTCTATTGTATTTGTAATTCTACGTAGTTATTTCATCTTATTTAATATAACGTCATCATCATCATCAGCTCACTATACGTCCCCACCGAGGGGCTCGTAGACTATAGGCCATAGTCAACCACGCTGGCCAAGTGCGGGTTGGTTGACTTCACACATATCTTTGAATTATTTCTCAGATATGTGCAGGTTGCATCACGATGTTTTCCTTCACCGTAAGAACGTCGGATAAATGTACATATGTAAATCGGAAATCGAAAAACACATTGGTACATGGCGGGATTCGAACCCAGGACCTGCAGATTGCAAGTCAAGTGCTTGACCACTGAGCCACCGACGCTCATAACAAAACGTGCCTAATCACAATTGTAAGTAGAATAAGCAAATCCAATCAGTCAATGTCTAACTTAACCTCTCGTACATTTACTTACAAAGTTGTAATAACGTTTGCTTGTGGTTAAAGTATTTATAGATATTGTTTTTATAAGTTTATTTACAATACATAATATAATTTGTGGACCTTTATTATCACTGTCTTTATGTACGCGTCTCTTATAGGGTCAGCTTCCTTTTGATCCTAAGTGGTAAGCGATTTTGTTCTTTGTAAATTCTTAGTTACACCTGTTTTAAAATCTGTATGCAATGCTTAGAGCACTATGACCGAGTATTTGTTAAAACCGATCACGGCTACAATTTCTAATTACCAAGATAAGATAAGCATCGGATTCCATGCGCCAGCCATTAATGCCTTCGTGATCTGAATATGTTAAATGTAATGTCATCATTGAGGTTTTGCTCTTAGTGTTTGTTAAACCATAGGTTTCGTTCTCCTTGTTTAGTTTACAATATAAAACAACCTATAAGTGGCCTATATGATTTTCACTCGATACCATTATTCAATGGAACTGACCCTAATCGCCCCATATTCAGGATATCCTCGAGCCCTTTGTTGCTCTGACGAACAATATGACAAGTATCACATATTAGGAAATTTAGGATAGGAGTTTGCAATGAGTTATTACCGTTTAAATATTTCCCAAACCTTACCCTGCACAAGCAATGACTTTTTGAAAAGTAAGCAGCAACTAATTTGACTTTGTGTTGACACACTGGTCGTATCCTTTGCCTACATCGTGTGCAATCGCTCCGTGCACGGCAGACATCAATTGCATCCGAAGTTTAGTAAGTGAGGGCTTTAGCTGTTTAATATTCGATTCACGTTGCCTAGCGCACGGACGCTGACGTTTTACAACTTAACAGTGTGTCGGACGCGGCACGAATCCTCGAATCGTTGTTAATCGATAATTGTTCACATTCGATGGTCTAACTTCGATTTCCCAGCAATTAAACGTGTTGCTCCAACTATTCTCTTCATTTCGTAATGTAATCTTTGAGAATTTTAAAAGTGTCTTTATAAATTTCGATGTTAACTAACTCCGTCGGTGAATCATCGTATTGGTTTGTGCTAAAGTGGTGGGCATAAAACAGGGTGTAGTTTTTTTTTACAATAAATCTTTTACGGTCTTATATTCTATATTTCAGTGTTTCCATGTGTAATTCCACGACCCTGTAACTAACGTCAAGGCTGTTCCAATGTTTGGTATCATTAAAATTTTAGTTACGGCGCCTCGTGGAATTCGTGTTGGATTACCCACCAGGGAATCGTTGCTGCAAATTCACATTTTGATAGAAAAAGTTTCAAGGGCATTTGAACACGCTAGATGGTTAATACAGCAAAATATGATAAGTTTTTGTTTATTAACGCGATGGCGTAACGTTGGCCTTTTAATGTAGTTTTCATAACAAATAAACGGTTGTATCTTTTAATTACGTTGGCTTAGAAATTCGAATAAATTTCAGCATTATTATATTCACGCGTTTGTGAGAGAGTCTTGGCAATCGGACAGACAGACGGACAAGAAAGTGATCCTGTAAGGGCTCCATCCTTTTGAGGTACGGATCCCTAATAATGAGGTTTTACTTGGATACTGATGTACAATTAAAATTTCATCTTACTCTTATTGATTTTCGTTTTATATAAAAGCTTTTAGAATAAGTACACTTGAAGCAACACTTAGGTAACACTCCAAACATTGGAAGGTCGTTGTTAAAGGAAATTGAATTTGCTTCTTTAAATTGTATTAATTCTACGGTTCCTTTCTTAATCTTATATTTATTGCAAACGTTAATTGTTTTCATTTACATTTAATTTAATTTATCAATAAAAACAAAACAATGGCCATCCGAAATAGTAACGGAAATTAAGACCTTTTAAGATGTGACATTTTTTGTCGTTTTTTCTTCACGGAATGTTTTCACTGCAATTTTTCTGCTACAAATACTTATGTCTCTGGTTTCCATAAACAAAATGAGGAATGACAATATGTAGCAATACAAATGTGATCGCATTAGAAACACAGGACATGAATGGATTCATAACGGCAGTATAGATCTCGCTGAAGTTTGGCATTTGACATAACCTAGAAGAACACGTAGCCTACAATTTTCTTTTACAACTAGAGACTATAACCACGCTGCAAACGTTCCTGTTCAATAATGTATTAATGTCAAACGTAATTTTCAATCCAGCTGTGCGTTCATACAAGTAGCTACTTCAATATAAATTAAGTATTCGTTGTCTCAATGAAGCGATGTTTTACTCTAATTGTTAGTGGAAGTGAAGCTCGCAATTTATGTACCAATTATTCCTCACAAAGTCCGCATATAAATTCAAGTACGCGCCTTTTTAGTTAACACAATCACCAAGACGTCGACTACGAAGTATTACCAGACCTTATAAGGCTTTCTATACTTTGTTATGTTTGGTAAATTCGTTAGGCCAATCCCGATGCGATCATGCTTGACCACTAAATGTGAATGTAGTTCGATGATTCGTTATTATGTATTATTCCGCACCCATTGCTCAAATATTTAATATCATTAGGAAAAGATCAGTCAGCAGAATTATTAACGTATGCTGTTTGTAATAAAGTTTAAATTTAACTGGTAACATTTTTGTAGGAACGCAAAGTTATCTTTGTTCCCGATACAAATCGGTAGGAGCGTTCGCTGTGCTTGGAAACCAATTTCCGGTTCCCTTTCATATTGAAATGTAAGTGACGTCCTCTCAGTTGAATAGTGCGCGCGTATTTATGAGTATACATTAGGGTTGCCCCATGCTTCGTACCGGTTTTAAATTGCGCAAGCTTTCGTTTGTAGTATGTCTAAGATTTAGTTAGTGTTTCGCGTGTGCAGTTTCGTTAGTGGTTAAAGATTTTTGAACGTAAGAGATGTATTATTAGATGGTTTTGATTTTATTGTCGGATACAAAATGATGGTCTGTATGAATTTTATTTTTTTAAATTTTTATAAAACAAAGTTTTATTTCATTCTTTGGATATGTAACATAAAATAAAAATAAAATAATGGTCGTCGTCATCTCTTGCCTTATCCCATTCACGTGGGGTTGGATTGAATTTTATATGGTCGTAGTTCTTTATTTGTTATTAAATATAATTGGCTTCGTATATTCAGAATTTTTAAGTTTACTTATAAAAAAATGTTTATTTAGCAAATGAACGCCTTCAGTATATTTAAATTGTATATTACAGTATTTTGTTAAGAATTGGCAACCCTAATCGTAGAAAATCATGATTCTAAATAATATATTGAAGGGTTGACGTATTTTATATTGGCTTGCGAGTTAAAAAGATAAGCGAGTTAGTTCTCGTCTTTTCATCTTACCTCGTTAGAAGCAACAAGTCCAAACGTTGGTTCGCATTTCATATTTTCTTATTTATAAATATTATAAGCTTAGTTGCTCTGCGTCTGGTATACCTAACAATCAACACTGTTGTAACTGGCAATCAACATTTCTTTATTGCCCTTTATTTAAAAAGAAAAAATCATTCCATACTTCATATGAACACATTAACTACTTTCGAAATCTGAGTTTGAAATAAAAATGATTGTAAAAAATGTTATTTTTCAAATCACGAAACTATTTTTTTTTATAGTTGGATATTTATTTCTTACTTAAGACATCTTATGTCAGAATTCCCAAGCAGGAATATCTATACATCACAGTAATATTACACTTACATGAAAGATTTTCCACTTTATTACATGTCACAGACACTCGGGCTCGCGACAGGCGAGTTGTAATGACGTAGACGTAGCCGAGACGATGTTTAGGTACATTCCAGCTAAATAATGCGAGCCTCTGAAACATCTTATATGAAATGTTAAAAAGTTCTTAAAATAAAATGATTAAATAAAATTCAATGTTATCAAACAATTAATATCAATAAATTAATAAATCAAATGATGAAACAGTAAGGGTTTTTTTTATATTATAAGGTGGCAAACGTGCGAGCGGCCACCTGAAGAACGCTGAAATAGCGAAGTGACCGTTGATTTATTCACTTGTTGAGTATGCTTTAAATATAAAAACTAATCAAATTGTTTAATTTACAGAATTTTGCTTCATAATGAAATAGCCTAAAATTATTCAGCTTTTATACGTTAAATATAGATTTTTTTTAGCAATACAATTATGTAGAAATATTTTTAAAAAAGGCCTATAACGTCGTTCGTATGAGCTGGGTTGGCAGTAGTAAACTCATATTAATAATCCGGCTGTAACAAAGCTAACAACGACCTAGGGTGCCCCGGGCGAATTCAAAATGCTTTCATCGTGGTTCCCCAGCACCGTTCGAGTCTTTGGACTTTGATAATGAAAATTTTATTTTAATAATTATAAATTGCCTCGACTGCGTACTATTTCGACGTTTGTTTATTGCGTTTATAAAGGAATTTCAACGGTATCGTTTCGAGAAATGACTTACTTATTGTTTGAATTTCGGTTTAATTGTTCAACATTAAAAGTTATGTTACGAACAGAACGTGATATTTTATATAATATTATTATACTTGTTAAATTTTCCTTTCGTAAATGGTTTGTGTATTTTGCTCTTTTATTGTTTGTGTTTGGTTCTTCATATTGTTTTGCCTTAGGGTCTTATAAACGTAGTTAGCGATTACTTTGCCGTAATAGACATCGAATTGTACTCCTAATTGTTTCTAGGTAAAATCGTTGTTATAAAAATTGGTCACTGCTTACCAGGAATTCAGAAATAACAACTCTTTACAATGAAGTCATTAAAATGGCTTTTAATATCTCTGATAATGTCACAAAAGAATAAGAAAAAATCTACAAGGTTAAACTTAAACGGTATTCTATTTACGACAAAAAGTTTTCCGTTAACCCGTCTCATAGTTGTCATATTTTTATTATAGTTGAAGAGACTTCGATATGTACTAAATTAAAATAAATCGACAACACAAAAAGGCATAAACTATTTTTGATAAGGGTCAAACGGACCGACGACGAACTTTTTCCCTTTTCCCAAGTTCTTCGGCTAAACGACATGGGACCGCAACTTTCAATACACCGGCGACCGTGTTCTTGTGTGTTGCCATTAAATGGAGGCCACAAAAGTCGAAGAATCGAAATAGTTTCGCGCTTACACGCAACCTTCTTTGTCAGATAAAATATTGTGTGTACAGACTAAAAAATAATACAGGATTATTAATTTTAATAACATATCGGAATATCTTTGCGGTGAATCTTCATGATAACCGCAATTGACATTTTACTACTTTATTTTTAAACCTCTTGAATATATTTACCATATCTGGCAACATTGATTACTTAATGCAGAGGATGACGGATGGCGGTATTAAACTTTAGAATCCCTTCTCGACTTGTCAACATAGCCCGTATCGATCTTGCCTCGTTTATTTCTACGTCGATTAATTCGTCTTACGTCAATTAGTCAGTTCTCTCTTTTCGATGATCGAGTTTTTATAATCAAATAATTTTATAAACGTCGATACGTGACGAGCTCGCGTTGCGTTGGTGCAATAAAATTAACAAAGCATTCATCTTGCTTCTTTCGATCCATTTAGAGCTTCAAAGGGAATCGCTATTCGAGTATAAGTTTCTTGAATCGATTTACTTTTTTTTATTTCTATAAGCGTGAGAGTCGATCGATTGGTCTCGTATATGCTCAGGACGAAATGCTTTTTACAAATGTCCAGTTTCCATTTGAAGACGGACTTGAATCGATTAGGTCAGTGTCGTGTTGTTATAATTTATAAATTATCTCGGACCTTTAGTTTTTGTCTTTAGTTTAAATGCGTACGGCAACATATCTGAACCTGTATGATCGATCAATATATCTTTTGATATTAAAGACTGGTTTTATTTATAGTCCGCATATCATCAAGACCCGGCTAAGTACTCTTTATTTATCTTTAATCGCTTTTAATAACTGTTTACTTTTTTTCTGTTTTTATTATGAGAGAAACAAAGAATAATAATTAACTACTCTGATAGGCGATTATAATGTTGGCTATTATTAAATTCTTTTTTATAACAATATCGAAATCGATTAAAACGAATACTAAATATGCATTTGTCCCTTTTTTGTTTATTTAAAATCTTGTTGATTTATTACTTACTAATTATTATAAAATATTAAATAATAATAATAAATTTTATTATTTACTAAATTTTGTTGATTTATTTAAAATCACTTTTGAACCCTAACAAAAGTATGAACACAATTTGGTATTGAAATACTGAAACAAACCAATATTTTTAATATCGCCTACCAATTTAATGAGGACAAATAGTCTTTTGTTTAATAAATACCAATCGGCCCGTATTAACTAACGTTCTATCGCGACGCTTTCTTTGTCCACGGTACTGCGTTTCGTCGAACAGTTTCCCGCCTTCCTTTATAATCCCAGCCGCTTCCCAGTCAGCATTACTTCCATTCTTGACATCGTCACAGTTTAGCATTGTTGTCCCTTTTTTTGTCGGTCGCCTTCGTTAGCGATTCATTTTCGTTTTGTTCCCGAGTGTACCCCGGCTTCGTTTGTTTCGGCGAATAATTTTTGTGGTTCTCGTTTTTCGGCTGGCTTTCGACTCAGGTTTAATGGCGATGTTACTCTAATAAGGGTTCCGCGACAGAATCTTCTCTTAATACTTTCGATTTTTTTTTTAATCCGTATCTTGATTTTTTTGTTAAGTATCTTTGCGTTTTATCTCTTTGCAATGTTTTTTAAATGGAAATTTCGTTGGGTTTAATCTGAATCAAATTCGAATACTAACGAAGTCGTGACTCCTTTCAACAATGTCTGTTTCACATTTATTAAAACTTTGTCCTGTCTTAAGATAACTTTTATCGTTAAATTTTGAGGGGACATAAATAAATGTGCAATTGATTGATGGTGGACAGATGCGATTTATGTGAATTACTTTAGAAACTGCACACAATTTTTCTTGCATATTAAACGTTGATTTGTTGTGATTTATTTTTCTACTGTTCGCCATTTTGTTATATATAAATAAACATAAAATGTAGCACGTTTCGTTTTTGCAGAAATTCACGATACACATCGTCCGCTTCTCAACCACGGCCGCAGCTATAAATCTCAACTTTTTTTTTATTATGCCCACCATAACGCTTTCTACTCACTAAAGCTGATATTTCGGTTTCTTTGAGTTACCGTCCTTTGTTTCTTGCTGACCTCTTACTACGTTTCGAAAAGTCATTGTAAAGCATCTTATCCGTGTCAAAATGGTACGCAATTTTTAAAGTTTTTTCGAAAAATCCTATCGAATGATAAAAAAGAGGCATTTTATAATAAAAAACATTGTACTTTATAAATTATTCTCTTCATCTTTAATTATTTTTGAATAGAGTATATTTTACGTTGGCACAAAAATCGAGGTAATTCTCTGGAAATGGTATTGGAGCTAACCAAACTACTTCGAACGCAAACTCGAAGGTGTAAAATGCTGCTTCGAAGTAATGATTTTTGTTTAATATCATATTGTTCCTTAAATGGCGTATTCTCGTAACTCGTAAAAGAGTTTCAGTTGAGTCCAAGTTATGAGATGCCAGCGGATAATTTTAAAATGTTTCAAAGGGTTTTGTTAAGGCTTTAAATTATAGAGAACTGAGATTACTTATCCCTTAATTTAAAAAAATAATTTGAATTTTAATACAATGATGATAAAATATGAAAAAATAATAACAAAACATTTGTCAATTAGACCGCTAAGTCAAATCAGTTAAATATTAACAAACATTCCTGCAACTTAAATTATGCTAAGCATAATAACTAAAATTAATCAAATTAATCGTTTAACCTTTTAGAAATTCTCTGTGAATATTGTCCGCTATCAATTTGTGACTTCTACCAGACCTTTCACAATTTTTAACGCTAAGCCTGACCTTGTATTCCTTGTTGACCGCACAGCACTGCCCTCTGTCGCAATTCCCCGACCATTGTATAACCTTCGATACGTCTCGATAATATCCTCTCACAGTAAAATATTTTATTCTAAAACTATTTCTATAAAAACGTCTTTTCGATTTAGAATTTTACGATCTTTTGTTTTCTCGTTTGATACAAATCTCTCATACATAAATTTCCTTGCAAATATAAGGGAAACTTGTCTGAGACCCGAATGTAAACTGTAAGACATTGTCGAGGATCGTAAGAGCGGTCGTAAAGCGCTTGAGGGTGACATTTTATGACAAACTGTCGTACTATAGTGGGACATTATTAAATCGAACCGTGTATTATTCTGTTTATAAACATGATACTATAATATTTACATTCTATCCATCGATATGTTTCATACTGTTTTACAGAATACATGAAATCTACTCCTAGAAGTCTTAGAAAATTTATGTTGGAATTAAGTGTTTTTAAAATAAAATGAAAATTAATTTTTCAAGACTGTGTCAGACGACTAGATTCCTAGTTGCAGACAGTTGATTTTTTTTTATAACAGTCCACCACTAAAGTACCTTAGGTGAAGGTTTATTGTGTAATTTAAAAATAAACTTTCAAATAATTGTTAAAAAAATCATATACTTATGTACTTCATTTAACATATTTTTTTAGTAATAGGGGGCTATCTGAATTTATAATATAACAAAACAAGACAATAATTCTTTTAAACTTTAACTTTTAACTTACCATAAACGCATTGTCTTTAATTTCGGATCTGAGTTTCTCAGAACATGCTCAGTTCCTCGTAGTTTCTGGAATTCGTTCTTAAGAGAGTTTAAGGCTTGTCATATGATACCTGGGAAGCGAATGCCGGGCTATATATACACATCATGAGCGGTAACTAAATACTTGGCATATTTGCTTAAGTAACAACGCAACTAAAAGTTATCCTACACGTAAACGTGTTTCGTAATTTTAGAATAGCACCTACTTATTTTTTTTCTGATTAGTATAATCTCTGTTGCGTTTTTTAAAACGCAATCTTTTTTACTAATAACTAAAATTTTTAGGTATATTATTATTTTGAGTTGGGTTCTTTAGATTTAAATCGTATTATATCGTTAATAGATGGATGATACTTCGTATCTCCAAGCCAGTTTAATAAATTTCAATGAAATTAAGCAAAGATATAGAACATAGTCTGCAAGAACAAATTGGTTAATAAGGTTTTTTCATTCCGAGCGGACGAAGTCGCTTTCAAAGTTAGTACCAATATATTTATTTGCAATATTATGCAACAGAATTCTTTAAGGCGTTCAAGTTCCGTATTCAAATCTAGGAACTGTATTTTTTGCTTTACTTATTTATACTGTCAGAGGTTTAAGTTTTATTTACTTTGATAACGTAAATAGTAAAGAAGATCCGTCACGTTAAAGCGATGAAGGCATCGTAAATAGTTAGGTAAGCGTTTATTTATACCGGCCAGTAATCCTCTAAGCGCACCGCCAGGTGTTTATTGCATTTCCATTAGTAATCAACCGGTTTAGGACGTGATTGGCGTGCCTTGATTTAATTTATCACAGCGTTAATACCATGCCTGTACAGTCGGAGAGAAAAGTGATATAAAAATTCAAATTTAGAATTACTAAAAAATTATATTCTAAATAAATCTATGTTAACGGTTTCAACTGGCGACTAACCGTTGGTTTGTCAGACCAAAATATCTGTATAAAACATATTGTCATCCCTGTCATTATCTTTGATAAAACAGAGATAAGAATAGGTTTTACATACGGAGATTTTGGTCCCAGAAACCCACGCTAAATACTCTTAACACGTTAGTAGTATTGTGACCTAACGGTCATACGGCTACGATTTTTTTTTAGAAGTTGGCAAACGAATGGCCTCGTTAACTCGTCGAAATAACGAAGCGACCCATATCTATAGAGATCCGCAATTGCATATGCATATCTTTAATTGATAAGAGAGTGTCACAGGAAGAGGATGGAGGGGAAATCCCTTCCTGATTTTTTCTAAGCTTCTAAATATCAAATCGAATTTCAAATGGCGACTTAAAACAGCTATGTACTTTAAGAACGTGGTTTGAACAATATTTTTGATTATTATAAAAATGGGCGTGCCTCTTAAAATGTTGTTTGGATTTACATTGTCGTAAAACATTTATATTGTCGCTTTTGTTCATTTAACGAAACATTTTTCGTTAATTTATTAATTAATTTACCTTAACAATAGACGTTGTTTGACCTTTACAACGTTTTGATGTTACCTAACTCGTCAATAATATTGATTAGAGCCGAAGTTTACTCGCTCTGTACCTATAACAATATTAATTATACGACTGCTTGCCGTCTCTTTCTAACGCAATAAATTCTTTATGGCCCGTAAAATGCTTTTAGCTGTCGTATAGTTCATTGAAAACAACCCATCTCTATATTACTTTCTTTACAATTCGCACATTTATTTTTCTATTACACTTTTATAATACAATGTTAGTTAGGTATATATTTGATTTCTATCATAAAATACAACTGTATAATTAAAACTCTCTAACTAAAGTGTTTGTTCTCTATGCATTCCTAAACAATACATCAGATTGGTAGGAAATTTTATTAGGAAGTTTTTAAAAAGCTGGCGAGAGTTATAGACCTAAATACTTTATAATACCATTAAAAATAAAATTTTCCTTACTCCAGTATCACTGGTCTGATCGATGTATTTTTTATTACTTTTTTTTTTAAACCGACCAACGCCGTAAAGGATATTTTCATATAATTGTTTTAAAATAAGGCAGGAGATAAACTTAAATTGCATGAAAAAATTAACCCATAAACGCTTTACGACTATCATTTGTGACCATCAACAACGGAGGAGTCTGATATCGGCGTTTAAAGGCGCGGAGTCACGCGATTTCGTACGCTCCAATGTTTATGAACTTTGCATGAGGTATAATTCTATCCAAACTTTATGGAGGCTAGGAATTTAGCATCAAATACGAACAACGCCATTTCAAGTACCGGCACAATGTAAAACAATGAGTATACAAACACTCACTCGGCTCGGGTTTTCCTACATCCATAGTTGGTCCATCTGACACCTACTGTTAGGAGGAAATCCGACACAACCGGTATACTGGCGCAACACTAGCCTTTCTAAAATGTCGACGTTTATGTCCCCTCACTATTCATTCTGACACTTGACTTTGTAACGAGAGCACGTCATTCGTGCAAAAGGATTCTAACTAATAATGTCTCAAACTACCTAGAAAGACATGCGCTCACAGCGAATCTCGAATCGCAATAAAATTTGAATCTTGTAATACGTCGGGTTTTTTTTCGAGACTGCAGTGTCGAGTTCGTGGCGATGTCTCGATCGGAATATACCGATTGTGGACTCTGCTCGATTAAAATTAACGCACGATTAACTTAGGAACCCGTGTGTTATCCACAAGGCTGTTTTATTTATTTTACCTTAAAATCGTTGCTGGAATATTTTTTGTAAGTAGTAACTTCGAGAGAATGCATAAATGAAAATAAAAACTGTCACAGATTTTACTTATTGCATTTTCTAAAGCGTATTCCACATTTTTTCTCACAAATATTTAAATTCCAAAATCGCTTTCCACGTAACTGTACCTGTTTAAAGAAGTTGAATCAACGATACAAAACCAATTTGAATTTTCAATTCGGATTAAATTTTCCCCTCTTTTCTTTCGTAGCTATAAATCGCATTCGAAATGGAAATAGAATTTGTACGATAGTATATCACCCAGACTAATAACATAGCTGTCCTCTGTCACCGAAGACACCTCGAAGGAATTGTTTTATTTACCAGAAAACTTCGCTTAGTTATGCAAATAAAAATATATAACATATTTTCCTTAGTGGTATCAGCTTTCTATCAGTAAATCTTATTCCTTGCTGTAATTTTTTTTTTCATTTGAATCTGTTTTAATAATTAACCGTTCAATATATAGTAAGGGTCTGATTTACTCTAACATTTAATTTACTTTTTTTTTATATCATAAGGCGGCAAACGAGCGAGCGGCCACCTGAAATCGCTGTAATAGCGAAGTGACCGTTGCCCATAGACATACGCAATTGTATATACGTTGCCTACCTTTAATCGACGGAGGAGAGGATGCACAGAAAGAAAACATTTTCCCTTTTCATGCATCCTCTCATCCGGAAAGTCCACTTCCACTTCCATCCTTTCCTTATAAAAAAAAGTGTGGGAAGGCAAAGAGGACTAAATTAGGCCTCCGGGACGTACACGCATCAGACTAAACGTGGAATTGCTTCCACTTCACGCCTGTCTTCTGTGGTCATTGTTTTCACCGGGCAAGCCGGGCCAATTCGTGCGAAGATGTTAAAGCGGGCTCTACCACTGTAAAAATAGTTCGTTATAGTTCGCTTATATATGTATGACCAGATTTCCTGTTAGAATTCTATTAATTTCTTAGCAAAAAGCAACTGTTCATATATTGTACAACCGATGAAAATAAAGCACTATTGGGGTCAGTGTTACGGAAAGACAGACAAATGGTTGTCTTGAGGTCGGACAGCGGTCGACTTGGATAAATCGTTTTTACGGAATTTTGTAAACCGCCGTATTGATTTTTTTTTGCAGTTAATGGAATAAAGTATTTATTTTCTTCTAGTCTATTAACAAGAAATGTGACTCATTTAGGAGATACTAATCTGAACGAAACACAGTACAAAAATTGTTATCCTTTCGGCTGATGTCCGATACGCGTAGCAGTGTAATCCCACGGTAAAGAAGTGGAAACTAAAAGCTGTATATTTATTTCTACTTGATTTGATCCGTATTCTTATTATACTATTATTGGTGCTTAAATAAATGGCCAATAGGTTATACAAAATGTATGAATTACTTGTTATACTTATATGAAGTTAGTAAAACAAACACAAAAACAGTTATTATCTCCCAGAAACACTCTATTAAAAGGTCTCTCAATGGTTACTCGGAACAAACATCAAAATGCAATTAAGTTTCTTACGGCGAAATTGCCATATAAATAAAACCGAAATATTTTCTTATAAACACAACGGTATAGAGATATTTTTTAATATAGCTAATAGCAATTCGAACTTTTTGAACTACAGCTATGGCTGCAGATAACAAACAGTGAGGTATGTTACATATTTACAAAAGGTCCTTTTATTGTTACATATTATTTCTTTATGTTTATAAAGCATTGTTTATTTTCTATATAATGAAATATTTTATCAAAGTTATATAAAACGTAATATTCTACGCAATCATTTCTTGATTGAACCCAACCATTGCGATCTCCCAAGAGTAACATTGGAACGGAAATATCCGCGTAGCAGCGTAGGTCTACGCGCTGCATAGGCAGGCCCGTAGCCCGTATCGATCGTAGCCTCTGAGGCTTTCATGGCTGTCTCTACGGCCCTTGCGTTCATGTTGGAAATTGAGGCTTTAATCTTATTTAGCTTTACTCGATATATACATTTTTCTTATTATAATAAGTAAAATTTCCTAAAAATGAAATGAAAAAAATCTTACTAATATTATAAATGCGAATGTTTAGATGGATGGATGTATGGAGGGATGGATGGATGGATGGAAGTTTGCTTGAAGGTATCTCCGGAAAGCCTCAACAGATTTTGATGAAATTTGGCACACGTGTAGAACTTAGACTGGAAGAACATCTAGGCTACTTACTAAGTTTTTTTTTTAATTCCGCGCAGCCGAAGTCACGGTTGACAGCTAGTCAATTATAAAAAACAGCTTGTATTATTCATGTGTATGATTTTATATATAAATAAATTACCTCAATTTAAGCACGTAACGAATTGAACATACAATACGGATCGTGATATAGCGAATAATTTTTTGTATCGTACGTTTATTCGCCGTGACAGAGGCACTCGTTTGTTGTTTAATCGACAAATTGACGGCTCGTTAACGTCACTCGATAACTCTTCGTCGCCTGATTTAGGATTTCATGCCTCATCAAATACCGTAACATCCATTATATTT